>NW_017305485.1:2062750-2066894 GCF_001594115.1 Trachymyrmex septentrionalis
GTATATGTATATATGTATACATGTACAATTTACACATGTGTGCTCTAGATGGGATTTTTTTTATATTTTTATAAATATTATTTTGTAAACAATTGTTTTTTTAAGCAGTATGTGCATTTAGATACATTTTTTTTTAATGATTTAGCAATTTGAGTTATTTGTGAACCTGCATTTTGCTCACAATACATTTTATAACGAGCTTTTATCGTGCTTCATTCTGTTATAAATTCCATATAAAGTATAATTGAGGTATATATGTTCAAAAGCGGATACCTTTGATAACGCGTAGCTTTGATAAAAAGAGAAATATCTGTCTGACATAATATATTATATTTGTAATATCTGCATTCTGTAATTTTTATGAAATGAAGCGTAAGTATTACAGAATGCTACAGAAATGCATACGCGAAATATTTCCTTAATATGTAATAACATACAAACCTTTCTATACTTTCTTAATTTCTTGTTCTTAAAATATATTTAATTGCGATTCGAAAGAAGAAACGGTAATAGATAACGATATATATAAATTTTTTTCTATTTATTGATCATTTTTTAATAGGAAGGGCAGATACCGTTGAACAAACAGAAACGCGATTCCTAAAAATCGTAAGAAAGATCAGCAAGCGGTTTGAAATTTATATCATTACAATGGTATCTATTTGCAGACTTGTGCGCAGACATATTACGTTACCGTTATCGTTGAATTTTGTCGCAACGCTGTTATCCAGTACGGTCGGTGCAATGTGTGCATAGTGTGCGAATCGCGAGCTATTTGCAAAGAGTCTGTTGAAAATGGAACTTATAATCAAATCAAGATTAAACAATGTAAGGAAGGAAAATCTCGAGACGAATTAGTTTTATTTTTATGTGCTTTTGCGTTCCTTAGCATATTCCTGATTTATCTACCTGCAATGCAGCGGTATGTTTGAAAGATGCATTATATATTCCCTTCAGGCACTGCTTCGGCAACGTTGCGCGTTTACTGAAAAAGTGGAAGAGATGATTTTACATGTATTAAAATTGTACGCGCGCGTATATCGTCATATCGGATTTTATATTTACTGTTTTAAATTATCACATTCATCACAATGTACATTATGATTGGAATATTAAGATTTTAATGTTTTTATGCGCTGCTAAACAAGCAGAATTGCAATCGTAAAAATTAAAGTTTGTTTGATATAACTATATAATTTGTATCAAAATTTATAGAATAGAATTGTTCTTTATGTTGTGTGTAGTGGAGAAATATAATAAACATTTATGTATTAAAATATATCAATATATGCAATTTACGGTATATAAAATTATTGATCTTTTAAAGCATATTAATGCAACGGAATTTATTTATTGTCCTTCGTTTGTTTACAATAAACGTGTCATGTGTTCGTCGTATTTACGGCACAGCACGTAGCAATTTGCGACACATACTGGTTGGTGAATTTTTCGGTTGGTTTTCTGACTGCAAAAGCGCAAGAGGTTTGATTAAATCGAATTTGACAGAGCCGCGAGTCACACGGGAAAAATTGAGAGGGACGGTGCCGATAGATTGCCGTCGTTAATCGATAGATAGCCGATTGCAACGCGATTTTTTTCGCTGCTCGCTTCTCTGTAGAATTGGCGAGAGAAGAGATCTTATCGTATTCCAGGTGGAATTGATGTCATCGGTTGCAGTTGAAAAGCTCGATGACCGTTGGCAAGCTATCAATATAGACGTAGCGATCGACAATGGTATACGTTATTGTTGCTCTGAATTGTTAATATTTTAATTTTTCATCATGCCATGAAACGTTTGCACAAATGCAACGTTACGAATGCATCTGGGAATCACAACCGTTGCTTTCTCCGACATATAGACATAATATACGATTTTCAATTGACGTTCGCGACTCAGTCTTTTTGTAATACATTATTATGACGTACCGTGAAATTCTTTATTATACAGGATATCCTAAAACTGACGATAAATATTTTAAGGTAGACTCTTTGTAAAGGTGAACGGTTATTTACATGGTGAGTTATATACGGAGAGAATTTTTTTTTAATTTACCCTGAAAATATGATAGTTGCGATATAATACAATATTTTAAAGATTTTTATCATGCACTCAGTAAAATTAATCAAATTTATTTTATATTTTGTTATAGTTTTATTAATGAATATGAGGGAAATTTATATAAAATTCTTCGAAATACAATATTGTCACAGAACTACCATATTTTCAGGGTAAATTCTAAGAAAAAATTCTCTCCATATATTAATTAGTAATATTGAATCAGTAATACTGACAGTATGCATTAATATTTTTAATATATGTTTACAATTTTACACAATCAATATTATTAATAATATATTTCAACAGTTTATTTTTGTTATTCAGTTTTAATCGTCATTTTTACGTACAACATTTATTGCACTGTGACATGGATCTAATAAATCAATACTGTTGCTCGAGAATTAAAATCCAGATCACTGTCAGTATTCACGTCAATCTATCAATATTAACCACACGATCAATAATATTGTCAGCATTTGTTAATACTGACAGTATTATTGATTGTGTGGAGTCACCTTAATATTTTAAGATAAAAAAATCTGATACGAAAATACTGAAGTTACGATAGTTTTTAATAGAGAAAGATTTAAAAATTATGAAATGACAGTTAGAATTTCGCTCACTCAGAAATAGCAAAATGTTCAGTGTAAAAATGAATTTTACTATTACCAAAGGCATGAATTTCGAGAAAACATCTTCACGTTGACCATTTTACAGAGCTGGGGAAAAATTGAAATAAATTCAGTAGAAATATTTATTTAAAGGATGAATCTATGAAAACTATTTGAAATAAGTATTTTGCATAGTAAATATGAAAAAGATAAAGTATTTACAATAGTATTTCTATAAACGCATTTCTTTAAATAAATATTATTGTTGAATCTATTTCAATTTTCTCTTTACACTGAAAATATGTATTTACTATTTTTTATTTCAACTTTTTTTCCCAATACAGCTATTTTACTATATCCCTGAGTGCGCGAAATTCTAATCTTATTATTCGTAATTTTTAAATTCTTCTCATTTGAAAATATCGTAGCTTTGATATTTTTGTATATAAACTTTTTATTTTAAAATATTATATTTCAAAAAATCTGTCTTTAAAATATTTATCGTCAGTTTTAGGACACTTTGTATATTTTATATTACTATTAGAATACGATATTGGTTTTCATACAGCACAGAATTATGCTTGCAGCAACATTGCTGCAACGTTTGTCAGATTACTGTAATATTTCTGGAACATTGCAATATTGCTGTAATATTGCAGGAATGGTCTATACTGTACGGGTTTAAATTATATTAAAACAAGTATAAAAGAGCGCGGCGGTCGTTTCCAACGCTATCTCCGTTCTTCTTTCCGCTATCTCCGTTTGCTCTCGTTTTGCTCTCAATATTTTTCATATGTGGGCATAATGCATAAGCCATTGTTCCGTTATGAAGAGAGAAAGCGTGCCCTGCGGAAATTTGTGACGTAAATCTTGAGCATAAATCACGATGCACTTTGTTTAACTTCCAGTATACTTTTATTTGTACGAGAATATCCTCATGGGTCTCAGTTTACCCTAGTGGCTGAAAAATGGTTGTGTCGAGAGGGTCAACGGTGATGACGTAATGATCAAGGATGTTGTAAAATTTTACACGTTACGTTGAATTGAAAGAGCAAACCAGACACGACCAAAGGACACAAGGTAGAACAAACCTCCATTTTCTTCTCTTGTTGATCCTTTCATCCTTTTGTCATCCATTGTTCTTCTCTCTCTCTTTTTCTCTCTTTCTTCTTTGCTGCGTTCTGACTTTATCCATTGTGATTTCCGAATAATCGAGCGTCTACTTCTGTCTCGATGTAATCTCGCAGCGATTCACTTGTAGGAGTTGTATTTTTCTATGGCTTTGGCAGCTTCGATTGTAAGTCGAGAACGATAGATATTGGGCGGATTAAGTCGGTCAGGCCTCGGGGTATGTACTATCAGAATGAACTTTATTTAAGTCGCCTCGCTCACTGCATTTGTCGACGCTGTAATTTTAGAATTTCTTCTTTGTTGCGAAGTAAAATCCCGTAGGACGGGAAGGATAATTAAATAC
>NW_017305485.1:2066994-2071242 GCF_001594115.1 Trachymyrmex septentrionalis
TATGTACTGTTAGAATGAATTTTATTTAAGTCGCCTCGCTCACTGCATTTGTCGACACTGTAATTTTAGAATTTCTCCTTTGTTGCGAAGTAAAATCCCGTAGGACGGGAAGGATAATTAAATACCATCTTTTACCTTGAATAATAATAAAAGAAGAGCTTTAAGCGAGGATAGATTGAAAAAAATCAGTATCTTATGCCGCCACAGACAACTGACGTTAATATTTCCGAATGAATCAATATATATGTAACTACCGAGAAAATATTGATGGAGATCCTATCTAGATTTTTTATCTCAATATTCCAAGACCTGAAAATTTATTCTGAAATTTTCTTGAATTAAAAATCGATATTTGAGTAAAATTACCGTCATTCTCAAAGCGTCTATAAACGATAATTTTATCTCTTTCATTTCTCTTGCAATGTTAATGTCTAATTAATACTCGCAACGAATGTCTTTAAAATTATCGATAATAATTAAATATGACGGCGTTTTTATTTTGAATCGACGAAGGGAACCAATTAACCTTTGGACAATGCGACGAAATATGAATAATCACGCACATATGACCGAGATACTCTCAGACGCAATGAATAATTTCGTTGAGGATTTCCGTCATTTGCATACATTTGTACCACACGGTTTCTCTCTCTCTCTCTCTCTCTCTCTCTCTCTCTCTCTCTCTCTCTCTCTCTCTCTTGAGAGAGAGAAGAGATCTTTTCTCCTATCAGTAGGCTCGTATTTCAGACATTTAGATATTCCAATGTTCGCAGTTGCGAGCACCTTTTTTATTATGACTATTATGTATGTATCAAATGCTCTCCGATTTGTATTATAATAAAATTTAAATGAATCTTTCATTTGAATCTTACCTTGTGCAATTAGACGTAGTTATAAAACTTTGCTATCTGTTTGCATTCTGGAAATTCAATTCGCGAAAACACATTTTTTTAAATTACATTTTTTGTTTGTAATCCACTACCTTGATACTCCGATATTTATTCATTGAAATGAAAATTCGAGTTTAAATTAATCACAACGTTCATGCAAAAAGTTCTGGCATTTAAAAAACCATTTAATATTATATTTTTTTTTTTATAATAGATTTAGACACACTTTATAATACACAAATGATTGTACAAAAGTGTATCGGTTCTATTTACGAAAATAGTCTCCATTATATTGCCCATTATAAGGTTGTCACAATAGATAATAGGGTAACGTAATAAAATAGTAATCAGATAAAGTAGTATAATAGTAAATAAAAGTAAGCAGGCTAAAGTAGTAAAATAGTTTAAATAGTAAAATAAATAGTAAATTAGAAGCATGTATAAGGTATAGATGGATGAGCGAGGCTAAGAGAAAATTATAAACCAAGTTCCCTCCTTGGCTATGTTATATGCCGGAGAGAAATAAATTCTATTCTATAAGGTTGTCACACACACACACACACACACACACAAAACTGGAAATCAAGGAAATGTCAAGGAAATTGAAAATGATCAGAGAAATCAGGGAAAAGTCATTTTTACAAAATTTTCTGGAAAATTAAAATTCTAGACTTGAAAAAAGATTAATATGCATACACCTACGCAATTTTGGAATCCATCACGTCTACGCAATTTTGGAATATATCACACCCACACAATTTTAGAATACTATCAATTAACAATTAAATGCAAACAGTGTTAGCAATATTAACAGTAATTTACATTGCTATGTTAAATTGCTCTCGCAACAAAATATTTGACGATTTCGAAACTAGAATAAAAATATAAAAAAATTTCAAAATATTATTGAAAACATCAGAGAAATTATGAAATGTTATTTGGATATCAGGAAAAAGTTATGGAATGGAATTCATTAGTATGAGGAATTCATAGCCACACACTCTGCGTTGTTATCATAGTTCTCTTTTAACATATTGGTAAAGGTATTTATTTCATCGGGTATGTGACACCATAACACAGCGGCTTTAGAATGACTCTCTTTGGATTTGCTTATTTGATCGATAAAATGACGAATCTACTGTCGTAGCGAAAGCATCGCGACGCATCGCCGACAGGAATATCGGCAAAGCGAAACGCAATCAAATCAACGCGTGTCGCGTAAAAAACACCCATTGGGGAACTACTCCCGTCGACTCGTCGAGTTCGCGCTTCCCGATTTACGTGACCAGACGATGCAAGTCGCTCTCGCGGGAATCGCACGAGGAACATCATAATTCGCGCCATTTTCCGGTTATCCTGTCACGTTTCCCGTGACAATCGCGAGCCAATTTTCAAATTCACGAGTTGCCCTCGAATTCCCACGTGTACGCGGACTCTCGTAAACTCATTTTCTAAACGGAAAACCGCTTTAGGGGCTATCTTTTTTCAATCTCTGCATTAATCATAGGACAATCACGCGTTCTCTTAAAAAAAAAATGTATATTTAATTTTACGTTTACTTTTTCATATATATATATATATAAGCATTTTTTTCAATAATTATTATCATAATTTATTTTTATATTTATTAATTATTGTTTTATTATTTTTTGTTTATTGCACTTCACGATTTTATTATCCGTTTGATGCAACGATATCGTTAGCGAAGAGCACCAGAAGAAGAGCAATAGTTTTATTCCGTAGGATGACAGATCGATTTTATATATGCAGGAAAGAGGACACAACTGTCGATACGCCATTGGTTATTGATTGGGAGGGTAATAGATTTTACTTTAGGATTTACTTGAACTACTCCTCACAAGAGAACGGATATAGGCAAACCATGACGGTTAATGGATAGCAGTTCTGATCCGAGACCAAACTTCAACGATCTAGTTATCTGAATCTTAATCGTCGTGAGCTTATCTCTAAGAAATTCACAAGATCTAAATTTTGGCTTAATGTTATTAATGTTAACAGACGAGTCCTGTATTTCACTGGATTCAATGTATATTACACGATTCTCAACAGATAAACTTAAAGATTCGCAGAGAAAATTATTCTTCGAAAAAATTAACAGCTTTTAATACAGTTTGCGAAGGTAAGTTACAAATTTATGTTGAGCATACAGCGATGCGAAACGACGAGGCGAAATGTAAATTGCATCTGATGCATTTTCAGTGATGCATCAAACTTTTGAGAGTAGGAAGAACGCCGAAGAAACTCTTTGACAAATAAATTGTAAAGTGTCGTTTTTCTTTCCTAGAAAACCGATAGTTGAGAGTGAAGATATTTTTCAACATTACATGTGATGTAATGTAGAAAACTTCTTCACTTTTTTATAGACTAGTTGTGCAACAAAACAATTACAGGTTAAACACGTTCCGTTTCTTTTTTGCCAAGAAAAAATCTAAAATTTTAAAAGTCTTTTATCCAACAATTTTCAATAATTTATACATTAAAATATATAATATATGTATAGATAAGACTCCAAATGTAATATATCACTTCCATAATCGTTTAATTCATGGCTTTGTGAATTACTAGTAATAACATTAGAGAAATAACATTTTTGATATATAAATATTCTCAAGTTAATTCTCAAGTTAAAGTTGCAAAGTGGTCCAGTTTTGTAGTTACTGTACATCAGTTTAAAGTAAATATGACTTGGAATGTTTCTCACGAGTGTTCGCACCAGTGATGTTCCCACATGTTTAATATTCTAAAACACCTCCGCGATATTTCCATACATCAAAGTCCTTGTTAGAGCATTTGCTGCATTTGACAGGCGAGACATTTCGATATATTTCTGTTCGAACCCTACGGGGTGGCAAAGAGCCGCTAACGCATTAACCACGTCGTTCGTGCCACCGGGCTATTGGGTTTCGCAACCTCCGCGGGCACCGCGAACAGTTGTATCTTCGCCAGTCGCGTTCTATTTTCCATCGGACAAAACCGATGATTTAACCGCGAAATACACCGATTGTGTCCGAGACACATATGCGGCCTATGAAGAGAGAGACCATTTATCGTTGGCATTGGATTTGCGTTACTGTTCGCAGAAAAGAGAGAGGGAACGTGGTCCGCAATTTCGAGTTCGAAACTGTCGCGAACTTGTTTATCTCATACTATTTTACGGTATGATATAGAGACTGTGGATATCGTCGAAACTTGTTGCGCGAAATTTTATTCTCCCGGTTAACAGCTTCTCTTTTTTCTTCTCTTCTTTCATCTTTCTCTCTTTTCTCATATACATACATACATATATTATATATATATATATATATATATATAGAAATCGTGTGTAATATACAAAACT
>NW_017305485.1:2071403-2079428 GCF_001594115.1 Trachymyrmex septentrionalis
GTCAATAATCGAGCAAAATTCAAATGTATTAGTTAACTAATTAAGATATTTATTATTGTATATAAATAAACGTTTCGTGACCACAGGTCACTTCTCCAGCATAAACAATTAAATCGTTAATATAAAATTGTCAATTTTGACATAACGCAAAAAAATAATGTAATCGCTAATGTAATATTATTGCCGCAAAAGATGTGCTGGTTTTGAGCTCCATGTACATAAAGTAATTGTGAACGTTGTACATACTGATTGATAGTTGAAAAGTAGGTATCAAATTCTTGATTTATAATTGTCAATTAATTTTAATTGATTGGTCATTAATATTTTGTTGTTGAGCGAAAATCCGATGACAATCAAAGTCGGTAATGTAAAAGTTGTATTGTCAATCATCGATAATTTGTTGAACTATTATATGTATTCATTTAAATGAATTAATTTCAGAAATTATAATTGCCGATATGGTTATCGAACTTTCAACGCACAATCAATCTGAAATATTAAATTATATAGAACACAGAGACTGTCTCGGTGATCTAAAGGTTTAAGACGCTCGCACGGAATGCAAGAGATCCGGGTTCGACTCCCGATCGAGGCAAAATTTTTCGCAATAAGTTTATTATAATTTTTTAAGATTAAATTTGAGAAATTTGGAGGAATTATTAATATTTCAGATTAATTGCGTTGAAAGTTCGACAATCGTATCGGCACGCAATTCGCTTTGACTCCTTAGATTCTGATGTATTGTAAGTTTTTGATTCTTTTTTACAAAATTAACTGCATATTTTTCTTTTTTTTAAATAACTATTAGATTAATAAACTGTAATTTAATATTTTTTTTTAATTATAATATACAAAAATATATATTTTATTAAATTTTTATTATACATAATATTCTTATTCTATTCCACTCGTTCCCTCTCCTCTATATTAAACCTATTCAATTATGTATATATCAACCTATTTTAATATTAATGCCAGAAACATTATTCATTAATTTCTTAAATAAATTTATAATTTACTACTTTAATCAGACATGGCATTAACCTCCCCCTTCCTTCCTATAATTCTGTGCACCACTTCCTAATTTTACGTCTATATTTTAATCTTCTAAAAGGATTTTCAATTCCAATCAATTCGGAGATTTTTATACGACTGTGATATCAATAATTTGGTCACTCTAGTATCTCCTTAATATTATTTAGATTGTGTAAAATTTAGATTTAAAATTATTTGTATAAATTGTATTTTCAAATATCTGAGAAAGCTAATATCATAGAGTCACATTCATTCATTCATTCTCTCTCTCTCTCTCTCTCTCTCTGATTCACTCACTCACTCACTCACTCACTCTCTTTTTCTCTTTCTTTCCGGGTTGCCTGAGTTTGCCAGGTCTGACGCGTATTACTACTCCTACGCAGCGGATGCACGTCAATCGGCAGCGCTGACGCGTTTCCCTCGCGCGTGCCTCCGCATGACGAACTTAGATTAATTTCCGATAGTATCACTGATTTGCATGACAAGAGTTTGATGGTGAATGTCACAATAGTCAGCTTAAGACATCGCTTTAAGATCTTATCGGCGTGTCCCTTTTATCAGCAATGGAGTTTTCAAGGAATCTCATCATTAGCAAGAAGACTGATAATTAGAGTGTTAAAAAACTGCTAAAACAAAAAATGTATTTAACGCGTTGATGAAATTCGTTGTGACGAAGATATTAATTTTATATATTTTTAATATAAATCGCGCGCGCGAAAGAATAGTTTATTTATTTTTATAAGTCATAAACATTATTGGAGAGAGATACGAAAAAAAAACTTGTAAAGACGGCTATTAAAAACATAAATGTCAATCTTTATTATCAACATGTTATTAATTTTGATACTTTTAATAAAAATACACAAAATATTATAATATATAAATTAAAATTAAAAAAAATCAAGCTATATTTATCATAATAGACCAATGTGCCAGTAACAAAGCATCAACAAGTTCAATCATTTTAATTAACAATTCCAATTAGTTAATTAAAAAAATGTAGATACTTATTATAATTCTTTAGTAAGAATCACATTGGCGTAATTTAATTAATTCGTAATTATAATGCACTGTTAAACGTCGGATTTGACTTCAAACAGAACCATCCGGAAAAGGTACGCATAAGATTCAGCCATGTGTGCATTTCGAAAAGTAAAAATCTACATCGTATATCTACTAGTGGATTTAGCCAATATTTGCTGCTAGGTGCACCGTCTGCGATCGATGCAATTACGTATCCGTAACACTCTCATTAAAAGCGTGATATTCGACTAATTATGGAATAAAAGGGAAAGAAAAAGATGAGCTCAGCAGAAAATGATTGCCACTCCTACCTGCAGGTTCTTGAAATGATGAGAGCCGCAAAGCGAGCTCAGGAATCTGCTCAGAGCGCATTTCCGCGTGTGCTGAGTGATCCCTACGTTCGTTGCAGCTTCTGTCACAGACTCTCTTCCAGTTATCGGTGCTACACCGATCTCCGATCCTCTAGCCATCTGCGAACAGACCGACGAGATTCTTTGAAGAATAGAATATTACGTCGTAAAATGTATTCATTTTTGAGACGCAGATTACAATAAAAATTATCTTTAATTTTATATAATAAATTAGAAATATATATTTACAATAACGTGTAAATTTATACCGAAATATTATTTAGGCACTAAAGATCTAGCTTGGATTTAAGACTTTAGTAAATAATAGCTGTGTATTCACATTTGAGTTATAACAGTTTTAATATTTTTTAAAATCACCTTTTTTGTATTGTAATGTTTGTCGACGACTTTTTACAAAATTAATTTATTTTTGAAAATTAATAGAGTAATGTTTACTTAACTCTTTCATGATAATAACTTGAAAATCACGTTTTTTATAGTTGTGTTATTTTTGAAGTAAGGAAACGATATCGTAATTCTGTCAATTTCAAGTTATAAAATATTATTCTTCACAAACAAGACACAAATAATTCTCAAACTATCATTAATCATTAAAAGTAAAGTTTTTTTTTTATTAGGAATTAAAATCTGAAGATAGAAAGATAGATATTTGAATGTTACTTTACAAGTACAAAATATGCGTGGTTGAATGTTAGTTACGGACTTTTATTTGCAAATATATTGAAAACGAGTATATTTGAAGCTAGTAAAAAATGATGATGCAAATATTATCACGCTGAACGTTACGTCGTTCATGTTTCGGTTAATGGTTCAGGGTACCCGTTAGTATCGCTATGTCACGATTCGTCGCGCAAACAGTACAGTACATGGTGAATAAATGTGATTTAACGAAAGGCACACACTACAGTCGACGAACGTGTTCGCTGGTGTTTGTCCGTAATACGATAATCGCTGCCTACCCCAGTGCGATTGTTTGTACATACGTCGGCCGCGAGCAGTTTCCGTAGCAATAATTCCTGTTCCGAGGGAGATCATGAAATATGCGAAATACATATGAAACGTGTAGCCGTGTGAGCGGAAAATTATTACGATTTGTTTATTCGTCCCGTTTTCTATGATATCGCGATTTTTTTCTGTTCAGACTCCATAATGTATTCACGAGGATTGCACCGTTTATTTTCGACGGTTCGTCACGCAAAAAATCACAATTTTGATGAAGACAACTCGGTCAGTTCGTGAATTACGGCATGATGAATAACAAAAATTTCGTCCGCAAATTCAATATAGCAACGTGAATGTAAAAAAAGATCTGTTCGCGTTGCTCGAAATCATAAAAAATTATTGCATTTAAAACGGGATAAACATTTAATATTCGAGTGTTGAAGAGAAAGAAAAAAAAATGCTAACATAAATGCAAAAAGTGCAAGCAACGCGAATCTAATGTGACCAAAAAGTCAAATGAGTTTCATATCGACAGAGAATCAGACTTTATTGATAAAGTTCAATATCGGGGAATGCACACACGAAGGCCTCCCTCCACCTTGAAAATTGAGCGGTTGCATCAAAGAGAAAGAGATCTGACAAAGTGGTTTCGTCTTTCCGCACAGTTTCCTGTTTCTTCGTTTTACCTAGTGATTTCTACACCTTTTGCTAGAGACTCGGTCGCGGTAATGGAGAAACGTGATGCGCGTGTGTACCACATGGACGTATCACTCATATACGGTCACGTATACGAGCAGTTGTTAATAGAATGTACTCTTTCTCGCAGATGTTTGACATTTTACCCGGTCATCCATTAAGGACGCAACGTGCTCCAATATCGAAAGTTATGTTATCCATGGATAATAATAACTTGTCGGAGAATTTGCCGAAATATCGAAATTGTAACATATAACTCTACTTTTTCAATTTAATCATCACTTATAGTTAATTAAATTATTAATCTTACACAAATTGCGAGTATCATCTTTTTCTTCACAATTCAATTAATTTTATTGAAATTAATAATCATTTTGTATGAGTCTCGAGAAAATGTTCTATCTTAAAACAGAAATCTATATTACATTTTTTTAAATATAATATATAAATCTGCGGATAGCAAATAAAATTTAATAAATGTCGAGGAAGTATATGTGAATACATATTTGTATAAACCCTGTAAGAGTTGAGTAATACATTTTTATAACAGTCACTTTAAAATTACATTTGGGATAAATTCGAGATTAATGGAAGATTAATGATTCAAGATCTGTGCAAATTAGTTACATAACTGAAAATGGAAATGTATATAGTATTGAACAATGAAATAAAAATCGCTGAAAAAGTTATACATCGATATACATTGATATAGAATAATAATAGATTCATTTCCAAAAAATTTTTGAGCAAAATCAATTTAAAAAATGATTTCTTTTATGACAAAGTGATGATATTTTTAGAAAAGGTTAATCATAAATAATTATCTATATTGGATATTAATATCTATTAGCTATATATATATATATATATCGTCGCTCGCTAATTATAAATATTCATTTGACATTATTCAATAATTAAAAAAATTAATTAGCGCTATGAGACACTTGCTACTTAATGAATGACGTAAAGTGCATAAAATTATAAAATTAATTCGACCTACTCATTTATTTCTTACAAAATTCAAGTAGTTTTCTAAAAAGTGCACACTACAAAATTCCAGTAGTTTTTTAAAAAGTATACACTGCAATTCTTATCACATCAATTTAATAGTATAATTTAGAATTTTATTTCATTCTATGTCTATGCTAATTATTATATAGCGATTCATTCGAAATCATCAAGATTATATCATTAAATAGTATAAAGTAGTTCTTGTCCTCTGACATTTCTGACGTTCAAAAATGTTCTTCATTTCTAACATTTTATGTAGCTATATTATTTTACGTCAAACTTGAAGAATAAAATTTATTCGGTGGCCATAATTTATTCCATAGTAATCCATTTTATAAAACGCTAAGACTCACCGTGATAATGGAAGGACGTGGCGCGCCGGTGAAGTGTTCGATGACCTCCCAATTGGATTTCTTGATAGGCGGGGTGTGCGGCGTTCTCGGTGTATTAGGGGTGTGTGGCTGTGAGGATGGTGTAGAGGCTTTGGAACCCGACGTATTAAACAGCAACTCAACGCGAGGTTTACTGCCGTCATGACTACTGCTCACATGTTGCCTGAGGCTTGCCCATCTCCTGGTGGACCTGGCTCCGCTTATTCTATGCCCGATTTCGCCCTGGGGGAAAAGGTCACAATCATTCAGCTGACAAAATTATACTCTCCATGATTAATTAATCGCGAAATTTCTCTAAAAACTATATTTGTGATTTCATGTATCTTCTTTTATTTAAAAATAACCAAGAATTCTAAACTTATTTTACTGATAATCAAAACTTGATTTTTATAATACTTCATTTTCTTGAAGAAACAATTATCTATTGTATCTATTGTATTATTATTAAGTACCAATAACTTATTTTTATATAGCAGCTAAAACATAGAAGTTTTTTTTTTGAAAAAAATAAATGAAAACGTAATGTATAATTAATTTGTTGTAATGACTGCAGACTATATAAATAATTTACATATGAATTTATATGTAAATAACATTTTTTATTGACATTTTTTAAATAAAATATTTTTATGTACCTTAAAATATGATCTGTCAATAATATTTATTACACTTTACTTAATATTTAATAATAAGCTTGAAAAGCTTTAACGAAAAACTGATAGAAAAATAATTATTCTGATGCCATTTAATTTAGATATAACTTCTCTGTTTTACCGGGAAAGATATTTTAAGACATTTTTAATTTCGGATCAGGAGTGTTGTGTCACAGAGACGCTATTATTTATGTCGCCTTAGGCGTCGAAAGTATCTACTTGGCTCTGTTCAAAGGTAAAACATCTCAAGCAACGTCAAAAGAAAGTCGACACCCGTTACGTAAATTTTCGTAACTTTGCGCGGAAATTGCAGTACGAAGAGAACGTGTAAGCACTACGTTTTTGCACCACAATACATGAAAACTACGTCAAAATTCCCTCAAAATCTTCTTTCTAACTTGAGCACGTCGCTTGTCCCTCTCGTCTTCATGTCCGAGATTACAAAAATATCTTTAAAACATATATTTAGAACGTAAATACCACGATATACCTAAGATCGTCTTTCTGCATCCAAGATTACAAAAATATCTTCACAACATACTCAGGACGTAATAAATATGGCATAATAATATACGTACTGCATAAGCATTAAAGAATGTTGCAACGAGATACGACTTCCCTTGAAGCAAAGTTTCCGCGAAAAAAAGAAGTCGAGTAAACTTGAAGTTTCTCGAGAAACTCGTGTTCTTAAAACGGAAATGCAGAACCGGACGATGGTACATACTCTCTAAACCGGAAGGCTTATTGTCGGCAAGTGACTTGTTACGTGGTAGCGTAAACCGCACGTCAGCTGTCAGACATTTCATTCTAGTTATCGTCCAATATACGTGCGTTTGCTCCGTCGTCTTCGTGTCGTCATGGTTTGCCATGAAAACGCGACGCGAGTCGTCGATGCGGAAAACGGCAGGCGGTAAAACTCGCAAAGCGGAGCTCACCTTTTTTCAGGATCGATGAACGTGACAACCCCGAAATGGATCTGCGGGAATGGGAACGGGAACTGAAACTGCGACCGTAAATAAGCCGCATCGCTCTCGTTTTGCTTACCACGTCTTTCTCTCGCGGAACGAAGCACTTCACCCCGTTTTCAATGCGGCCTCTCGATGCCACGTTTTGCGCAGCCATCCATATATCTGTGCATGCAGCCGGGAACAAGAGTACGCGAGAGAGTCCTCGTATGTCGTGTGCAGTCACTATTGTGCGCAGTCTTGCGTAAATACGCATGATTGTCGCCTTATTACGGCGCATAAACGACCGAGAGTAGATTCGCGTTAAATTATTCGTAGCGCATTTAATGACACTAGTACGGCAGAGAGGTGACTCTGTAGGTACTTCTAATTTAGTTCATATTCTATGTGCTAAACATTAAATTAGAATTTGATCGCTCCATTAAATTTTGTAGGCCTGTGTAAAAGTAAAAACTCTATTTTAGAGTATTAATCTTAGGATTGACAAAAACTAATGTTTTTTTTTTATAAATCATTACGTTTCTTCTTAAATGTATTTTTTATGCTTTAAACAGTATTAGAAAAAAATTCATTTAAAACATATTAAAAACATCAATTAAGTATGTTTTAAACTGTTTTAAACATGTTTTTTCATCAACCCTGATTTTACAAGGGAACACAACCAAGTGAATCTTTTCGGTTTAAATGAGCTTTTAGTATGTTGTTCTATGGACAGAAATAGGAGATACGTATTTTTTACACGTGCTGAGTCGCATGTTAAGGGGGTGAAATTCTGAAATCCTCCCTTGAAAAAAATCGGTTTTTTTTCTTTCAGAGCCGATTATCGCCGAAACTGTAAGAAATAGAAAATAATTTTCAGAATGAAAATTGAATGGCTGCAAGAGTACTTTAGAATTATAAAAAATATTTTTTTAAATTATTTATTAATAATAAAATT
>NW_017305485.1:2079528-2098000 GCF_001594115.1 Trachymyrmex septentrionalis
GCAAATTTTTTTCTATCTCTTACAGTTTCGATGATGTTTTTCAGGGGAGGATTTCACCCCCTTAACATGCGACTCAGCATGTACAAAAAAATACGTGTCTACTATTTTTGTCCATAGAACAACTTATTAAAAGCTCATTTAAATCGGAGAAATTCATTTGGTTGTGTTCCCTTGTTAGTGAAACTTTATCATACATGAGGTTACAGGTTCTTAATATTTGAAACAGTTTAAGGTTTGCAATGTAAATAATGTTTCTATTTGTATTTAATATTTAATGATCATGTTTCGCATTATAATGCAACTTTTATTAATCTGGAGAGAATTTAATATTTCTTAACTTTAGTTAATAGAAATTTGAAATCCAAGAAATGAAAAAAATTATATACATTCAATAATAATAAAAAATACTCATTACTAGAAAAAAATTCTTTTTTTTTTCTCTTTTTTCATCACAAATCAGTGTCATATTTTTTATCAGCCAATTATTTTTATTGCTTTATAAGTCACATTCTCCAGAGTAACTTTGAAATATTGAAGCAGAAAGAGGGGGAAAAAAATGAAAGGAAAGAATGAAATAGAGGCTCAGGCTTTTCTTTTCGTGGAAAAACAAACTAATACGACGTTGACATCCTTTGCGAATCTTCTCATGTTGAGGGATTCGTGAGAGAATTTCGTTGCAGACATCTCCATGTATGCTTTTCTTCGGGCCAGGTTCGGATTAAGAACCAGTCGCGAGTATAATACTTCTTTTCTTATCTATTCATGTAGGTACTACGCGTGCTCGAACATTCTGTAAAGATTTCTTCGAAGCTTTCAATGTCTAGCGAGAGCTGAATGTCGCATGTACGTTATACACAAGTTAATCAAAAGGAACGACTTTGTAAATGGGAATGTTTCTTCATTGGAAATTTTATTATTTATATAAAATTAAAAGTCAGAGCGGGATTTAATTATCCCTACGTTAAATTTTGAAGATATACACAAAATTAATTCAGTTTATTAGTTTAAATTATATAAGATAATTAAAAGTGCTGCTTTATAGTAAAAAAAAATATGAAATACAATACAATAAAAATAAGAAACAAAAATTGGAATGAAAGAATTGAAGCAATTCTTGACACGAAAGTCATTTCGCTATTTTTAGAAAAGCGCTGCTTTGAAGTAACTAAATCCGTCTCTCTTTTGAGAGTGAAATGTGAGATCTGACTCTCTTCACGTCTACATTTACGTGTCGCGACAATCCTGGTGCGCGTGTTCTCCATTCTTATTTTCACACAGTATACGCCCCCTGAACGCGTTCGCAAACGGTCATGACTTCTCGCGATTTCACGCTCTTTCTCGTGCATCATTCTCGTGTATCGTCTTGGTGTTCACCAAGCAGTTTTCAACTCGGTGAACCTTTCAACGACGGAAACTTTCATCGTATCGCTGCAGACTCATGCATTTTTCGCGATAACGAGGCGCAGGTCGGTGTAATGCGCCTCTTAACTGTGCTTCGGGGTATCGCGGTACACGACATCTAGTTTACTTCGAATATGATAAATAACGGTTTTATATTTGTGCCGTTTCAAATTTCTAATTTCCAATTTAAAAAGTCTATCAACATCATCAATTTTTTGTAGCATTAATAATGGTTACATGAATAAATTAAATAAGTAAGGAGAGAGAGGACCAAGGACGGTAGGTCAAGGATAGATTTTAGTGCCTAAAAATATTTATATATATGCAAGTTCTTAAAATAATTTAAAGCTGAAATAATAATATCACAATTAAATTAATCGTTGATTTAATAATGATGCTTCTAGCATCTTAAAAAATTGCAAAGAACATATTGAGAAAATTTTTCTGTACAAGGCCCTTCTCTTATTTAATTTCTGTAGCATCTTTAATTTTAGATATACTTTTCCTATACTTTTCTCGACATGATCAAAGTTTCTAACACAATCAATACTAGAAAAATGCCTATTACGGTCAAAGCTCGATCTCCATTGCTTTAAATAATTCAATCTCGAATTACTAATACACTATATATATACTTGCGTATATATCATAGTGTAGTTTTTTAGAACTGCGCGCCGAATTGTTTTTCCAGACTATAAACTCAATTAAAACTACTTTAGTAATCGCGAATTAAATTGACAAACAACTTAATAATTTGATGCTACCATCAAGCATTATATTATAAAGATGTTATGTTGAAACTGTTAATAAATTTATTGCGAAAAATATTACCTCGATCGGGACTTGGATCTCTTGTATTCCATACGAGCGTCCTAAGCCATTAGACCATCGAGGTCTTAGTAATATTCTTCGCAATAATCGGTACAATAAATTTTTTCTAGTATTGATTATGTTTCTCACATATTCGGTCTAAAATAAAAATTCTTAACAAAATTTCTAAGTTATAAACAATTCGTATTACTTATTAGAGGTAATCCAACTTTTTCTTTTGTCCGTCTTTCTTCAAATGAATAAAAGAAGTATTTCTATAAGGTACACGATTGGCGTTTCATAATCTTTTCCGCTATATAAGTTTATCGATATTTCATACGGTGTACCTTTGATATCGCGTGTTGTGAAAATCGTTCTATTATAACTGACGGTATTCCCAGGGCGCAGAGACTCCGATATCGTTCTACTTTTTCGTGAGACGAGCGAATGTCGGAGAGTACATTGACACGTATCACTAGTGTCGCTGATCTTTGTGTAATGTTCTGACGCATTTTATTAAGTTTTGGTCCACAACCTTGCTTTAAGAGGCCTTAAGAGGATCTTAAAGCGAAGTCCGAATTCTGACAAAGTCAGCAGAAGTCACTGTTTTTCTAGCGCATCGATATGTTTTTATATATTACCGAACTAATATCTCATGCAACCTATATACGTATTCGTTATAGTTTTAGTCGGTAATACGAAGGTAGTTCGAAAAGAGAGTTCTTGGCCTGACAAAGAAAACATATGATTTGTGGCAAAATTTTTTTTTATTTTTCGACATAATTCCCTTGTAAGTCAATACACTTAGACCAACGATATTCAACTTTTTTAGATCTTTAGTATAATACAATCCTTCAAAATAAGCGTTTGTCTCAGCGATGACCTCGGTATTTGAAGTGTATCTTTTTTCAGCGAGCCATTTCTTCAGATTCGGGAACAGAAAAAAATGACTGGAAAGTAAATCTGGTGAGTATGGTGCGTAGACGGCTTTAGGAGGTTCTTTAAGTCATAAGCCGAAAGAAATTAAGTGACAATAATTTCTATCTTTCAACTGTTTTTGCGCAGTCTCTACACGGAGAGAATTTTCTTTTAAAATTTACCCTGAAAATATGATAATTGTGGTACAATACAATATTTTAAAGATTTTTACCATGCACTTCAGTAAAATTGATCGAACTTATTTTATTGTAGTTTTATTGACGAATGAGAGAGATTTACATTAAAATTCTTTGAAATGTTATAATGTTGTCTCACGAGTGTCACATTTTCAGGATAAATTCTAAGAAAAAATTTTCTTCGTGTAGGTTCTAATTGTTAGACTTAAGTGAATTGAGCAAAACCCAATTCTTACGGTCTAAAAGCATAAGTTCCGTGGTCGATATATCGTCACTTACAACTTACGACTTACAGCCTCTTAAAGCAAGGTTGTGAATTTAGACTAACAAATCTCAAGGAGGATATAAAACTCATATTCGACTATGCATTCACTTTGCGCCACCATACATTCGAAATTTTTTGGAGCGAACTCTCACTTCAAAAAAGTGAAAATATAGCTCCATTTTTTTAAAAGAGTGAAAATTGTCAATCTTTTTCAAGAAGTGAAATATTTTCATTTTTTTCCAAAAATTGCTGTATTTTTATTCTTTTGGAATGAGATTTTATTCCAAGAAATTTATAGAACGTACAATATTTGATGAATCTTTCACTTAAACGTTCACATATAATGTGCATTTGATAATTAAATCTTCTTCTCGGGTTTACCGTAAATGTGAAGGTATGGTGTGAAATTATACGTTTAGTTTTAATGGAATTACTGAAATGAAATCTCAGAAATATATAGTTACGAAGGAGATTAATTAATATTTCTTACATTAATCCTTTTAATCATGGTTTCTATATGAACGAACAATGAAGCATGACGTGATGGAAGACTGAAATAAAAAAATATAGTATATTTTCTTTTCTAAAAATTACTCGCATAATTCTTTTCGTAATTGCATCGAGCACATATTTTTTCTATTCACATTTGCATCCTGTTGATTAAATGAAAAGGTAGTGTAATTACTTACACAAACAACTGATTATTCTAGATTGTATTTTATTCCGTATTTTCCCATCATTGAACTTTAATGAAATTGAGTATATCGAAGAGCATATCGAAGATATTAATTTTGTTTATTGAATAAAAAGATTATATTTGACATATTATTATTGTATTTGACATATACAACCAGCATGTATTAATTATATAACAAATTATCCATATTATATAAAAAATATTTTATACACCCTATATAATGAAAATCGAATAAAAAATGAAATTTGATTGAGAAATTTAGCGACCAAATGAAAAGCGCAAAAATTTCTAAATTTCAATTCGTATTCACATTTGTTTAATATCTTCGTTTTGAATGATACATCTGCAAAATATCTTCACGTTTTGTAATGCTTTTCTAGAAATAATTTAACCAATCACTTTCTTGTTAGATTCGCTTTCCTTGCAAAGAGAGTCGATGGTTCATAATCAATTATTACGTGCGAAACGGCTTGTTCGCATTGTCCATTATGTGAAAAATTGTGAATGAAAATTGTCAGCTAGTACTGCTTTTAAATTATTCAACAACAACTTTTACGTGAACACTTCGTTCGTGCTGATTAGTTAGGGAAACTTGCACACGATCCAAGAAATGTGACAGACTAGACGCGCTTGCTATATTTCATTGCATGTTACCGGAGCCGTGTGCTTCGTGTTTCTTGACGCGTCTAATTTGAAGCGTTTCTTTTTCTCTATTCTAATTCTCTAATGACGTACGTGCGCTTTTTCACGCCGCTCACCAACGCAAACCTCATTTGTAACGGTCAAAGTATTGAACTAAATAAAAGAGATACTTTCCACAGCAAATAACACTTTTTCTTTTGTTTTGTTAAATTAATAATATAAAATGGAATGTTTCTATTTAATAAAAGTTACATCATAATTACTTTAATAATTTAGGAATCATATTCTGATGTCAATAAAAAGAGGTTAAGAAGTTATACGAATTTATGAAACTTAAAAATAAACTTTTTTTTTTAGTATGATTAGAGTTTTGTTATACAGAGACCTTATACGATAATTATAATTATATATTATACGATAATTATAATTGTATATTATAATTATGCAAATTACTTTCTTGTTTGCTATTTCTAAGTTTCAAATTTTAGCCCATGAGTAGCTTCATTTGCACTGTTACTACGTTGCATCCTGAATTCGCTAGGAAAGTATCAATTACAACGGTAACACCGACGAATGCAGCACGCATATTCATGTGTGGTTAGAAAACGGAATAGTGTTTGTAACTATATATAATAATAATTATTTAGAAAAGAAATTAATATAATTACACGAATTATGTATAATTCTAATTTCTACTGTTGAGGCAAAAAACATTTTTAAAATCAATAATACGTAATTTTTATTAACGAAAAATGTGTATACAAAAATATATGAATATATGCGTACATTTTCGAAATATATAGTTGAATGAAAAATGTTTCTAGAAAATATTCGCTTATAGAACGTCTGAAATTGCGAGTATACGTTATTCGAACCAAAACGTTGGATAAAAAGGCGAAGAAAATAAATCGACCCTGCGTTATCCACATTATTTTCGCAGATGAAGCACGCGTTTGTCACTTCACTAATAAATGACTATGTGATCGGAGAATACACAAAAGTACAAAGAGCCCCTTCTATAGAATTACGAGTATATGCTCCCGATATTCTAGAACCATATGTTTTCCGAAAAAGAAACGTTATAGAAGCAATGGAAAAAGCATAATTACACACATATCTACAAAGTATCATTTATTGTCAACTATTTCTTCAACAATGCATAAATACTTAATTTAATTATTTGTAGTTTTACATTCTCCTACTAACAATAAGATAATTAAACATAACGAGCGTTGCAAAACATAAATGCTATTTGTGCAACATGCTACTTTAATTGTATAAGGGATAATTAAACACCATGTTCCTCGCTTGTTATCTTATCCTAATGTTTCTTTTTTAATTCTCTGTTGACCATTTTATTACACTCTAGATCGCTTCTATTAATCTCTAAATGTAATTTTCTTTTTCGCATTATTAATTTTTTGCACTGTATTACATATTTAGTTTAGAATTTATTTTATACGTATATACGCATATATATTAATTTAATTAATTCTTTGCGTATTAATTCTTTGTACACTGTTATTTATGATGCCTACAATTTGTTTTACGTACACGTATAGTTATAGATACCTATATTTCAAATCGATTGCGTTTACTATTGTTCGCTGCAATGAATTGGTCCATTAATGAGTTACGAAACGTAACCGATTTTTTTCCTCATCGGCAAATGGGATCGTGACGCTAAATAGGATTGCGCGGCGTGAAATGCATTTAAGAGGAGATTTCGCCCGAACATGTACACGTGCATACGCCTCGTGATATTCCGCGTATGCCTCGCATCGCACGCATTGTGCGTGCGACAGTTTAGTTACACATGGCGGTGGATTACACACACGCATCAGGGGTGAAATCCGTTTTGTTCTGAACTGCATCTTCCAACTAGAAAATACTAACTGATATGAGTATTAAGGCATTACATGCATTCCTCAACTGCATTGTAACCGCGCATTAAATCGCGAATGCAATGTGGAATACGGACCTGTAAAGAGCAAAACATTAAAACGATAATACCACGTTCTCGTTTCGAGAACGGCACGCGATTATTGGGAAGGTGATTCGCGTTTGTAAGTGGTCCGTAAACGTCGCCTAAACGTCCCGTTTAACGTTAATCATCGATTTAATCGGTCTATCGAGCTCCATTTTTGGCGCATTTTATTTCCGACGGCAGGATTAATATTTTAACACCGCTATACATATACCGACGCGTTCCGTCTTAATTTTTATTTGTAATTGTTGGACGACTTTATCTTAACATCTTTTATTAAAATATATTGGATAAAAATCAGGAATTTGCTGAAATTAAATAGCTATTATTTACTCTCTAAAACTTTCAAAGTAAATCTCACTTTGAAGACTCTTAAAGATTGAACTCTTTTCCAAGACTGGCTCAATTTTTACTCTTTAGAGTGAAATTTCACTCCAAAGAATTTAAAGAGTAATAATAAATAGAATGAAATAAGTTGTAATTATATTTTACAGAAAAACCTATTTTAATTTTATTAACATAAGAAAAAGAAAATTAATGTTAACAAATACATTTACAGACTTGTAAAAAGAAATACATAGGAAAGTTTTATTTACACATAACATTTAATTGGTTATCTGGTTACATTAGATTCAATATGTTTAGAAAATCTCGTTATAGACGGTGTTATATTCATGAAAGAAATTTCCTGAAGTTCTTTGAAGCAAATATTAGAAATTATATGTAATCCGTCTATAAACTAACTTTTTAGTTACAAGCGAAATTTCACTCTCAAATTTTATTCTTACTTAATTTTATTCAGATTTTAGAATTTTTAAAGATTTCAATATTTGAATTAAAAAAACTAATAATATAGATGTTATAAAGTAACCCTAAATTTTTTCACATTTTTTAGAAAGAAAACATTGATTAAAAAAAATTGTATAAAAACATTGATTTGGACAAGAAACACCCAGATTGCAGATAATGGGAGTAATATGATTGCAAACGGATAGTTAATGATTTTCACACGTCACGATTACTATGTCAATTTAAAGTGCTTTCTATCAAGGGATGACCCAATATACTAATACAGTGAATTATTGTCATGTTGTTGTTTGCCAATGTTAAACAAAGATCAAATGATTTATTGTGTTATTGTATCACTTGTATCTCTTGCTGCAAAGCACTCTCAGATCTTCACGGTCATCGTTTCGAAAATATATTACTGAGTCATGCAACCACCCGAATTGTTAGCTGAGTTAGCTCGTTTTTTATAACATTAATTTTTTTCAAGTTTATATTATTATATATATTACTTTTGCAGTATGTGTTAGTAAAAATTACAAGTTTTTTTCTACGGTATCGTATTCAATTTATTTTATTCTGTTTGCTCGTTATAGAATAACAATTAGACTATGTTTCCAAATTCATTACTGGTGCTGAAAATTTATATTTACGTTACGTGACTATAAAGTTTTAACACTGGTCAATTTGGAAACATGTAGCTTTAGTTTCGATAACTTCTTGATTGTCAGAGTGTATACAAACTTTTGGTTCTAATAGCACACTTAGTCGAGTAATGCGCACCAGTTATAGCTTATTGCATGCTAATTCATCTGGGTGTAAAAGCATAAGTGTCTTGATTGATGAAATGCTCAGCGTGTATTCTCTCTACCAGACAATGCGATAAGTTATGCCGAGCGCATATATATATTTTGCTGATCCAACTGCTTATGTATGATAACACAGTATTACTATGCATACGCCTTTATGTCAATTTGTGCGTACGGCAGACTTTAATGTGCATTGGTTCGTACTGTTGCATTCGAATTCACTATAGCACTCTGTTCTGCCGTCCATTTTATTTGATCTATCAAACCATGAATATGTGAAATGAGCTTTTTTACGGTATTTCATTCTCTTTGACAAAGAATTAAAGGATTCCGCAGTTTGCAATTTAGGATAACGATTTACAGGGTTGCCACAAAATTGAAAATTATGGAAATTAAAAAATTGTCAGAGAAATTGGAAACGGTCAGAGAAATTATAGAAAAAGTCAGTTTCACAAAACTATTTAGAAAATTAAATTAAAAACGCAGTGTCGGCAATATTGATAGTAATTTACTATGCTATGTTAAAAAGAAAAATACATACAATTTTGAAATAGAAATCTGCTATTGAAAGTCAAGGAAAAAGTCACAGAATTTTAGATAAAGAATTTGATGACAATCCTGAATTATAATGGTTAGTGTACACTGTTAAATCTATAGAGTATCAAATTTAATCTAATTTAAGTCGCCACAGCTCCCATTTAATATATCGTTATTTTATACTAAAACAAATTTGAAACTATATAATGTCAAATTAACATTATAGATTTAACAGTGTACGGTTTTGAATTAAAAAATCGCTCTTAATTTATTAAGTTTGTCGATCATAATGTTTATTTTATCATAACGTTACAATATTACGATGTCATCTTTTTACAAGCGGGAGTTGCTGCCGGCACGGATCGCTTCGAAATGTTGCGAAATGAAAATTACCGAGATGACACTCTTGATATGCTCATGCCACTTAACGTGTGTACGCAACGATAAAATTGACTGAACCGCTCCGCGATCTAATGGGCGTTCGTTGTCTCCTGACGAACTGGATCTAATTCTAAACACTCGGGGTATTTAGTTGGCACCGTTTACCTCCATTCTCCATCGACGTGTTCCTAACATATGCGTGCAATGTGTGTTCCGCGAAGGGTTGATAACACGCCACCTGGCACGTTGTTATACCACCAAATATATCACTGTAGCTTATAATGAGAGAGTTATGTCAGCCAGAAATCGATAATTGCCTCCATAATTTTATATTGTCGTGGAGAAATTTCGTAACTCTGATGGAGATCACTATAGAATGACATTTCGCTTCGATAATGACGCTTTCGATATAACAATTGAAAATACCACTGCAACGTGCGCGATCTAATTTCGATTTGATAGGAAAATAATGCTTCTTCAATCAAAATGAACATATACGTATCTCCTCCTCGCTTAGTAAACTAACGAAATATCGGATTTCCAATTCCGTATAGAGATCTGTATCTGGTATATCATTGATATACACTTTATTTTAAGGTAGGCGTCAGGTGTACACAGTTTCTGCAAAAAGTGACTGGAATTGGAAATTTATACTTGAAAAATGAATGTTCTATGTACACATGAAGCAGTTCAATAAGGTCAATATTTAAAATATTCAATAATATAATTTTATAGTTTAAATGAGAAAATTTTCTCATTTTATATTAATTGTTTTTTTAAAAACATGTTTACTTTTATTAAAATAGCTTTTAATCCAGATTCTAAATTGTCGGCAAATTTTTGTATTACACTCAAATATATAATATAGAAAAAGTCTGTAACTTCTTATAATTTTGTCATTTCATAAGAAAAAAAAAATACATGTCTATAATACATTCTTAACGCGAATGTATTTTTATTATGCTACATCATCGTATATAAAATAATTTTCCGCTTCTGAATAACTATATATCTGCCGGTATTAATATCGATTCGTAAAGTAATAACAATATAAATTTTATTATAAATGTGCATACGTGCAATGATTAAATTATATGTTTATGTCAATCCATATATCGATGTTGGAAGATATATAACGTAACTAACTTAACGCAATTACGTTGAAATAATGCATACAGATGCATTCGTTTAATTTACCTTTTCGCAACTACGATATTTCGTGACGATATGTAAAAATATAATTTTTGTATGCCTGAGCAACGTTATACGATATCGGGCAGCAACGCGAACAACGCGTTCAGTCTTACCGAGAAACCCGTTTATGAATAATGTATGCAAGAGCATGCATCTCTTGCATGAAACTCGCAGTCTTTACTTTTCTCTTTTATGCGTAATCGCCAGCATATGGTGGCATGACATGCAGTCAAGTAGAAAGCAACTGTATAACCGTGATACGAAGAGTTAGTGGTTCAATAATTTTTCCAGAAATTATAAACTTTCAGAAATTGCAATTTCCAAGAACTAGACCGATTGTACCTATCGCGTTTAATTACTGACGCGTTCAATTATACGAAATGTAACAAGGAAAGAAATATCTTATTAATAAATTTAGTTACGGTATGATTTTCTTGTGGCAATTTATAATTTCGACATCGCTGACATTTCGAACGACGAAATGTTGAAGGATACGAGATATCGACATGTGTTTCGATTTAATACATTAATTTCTCTGGTGTACGCTTCGTTTACGAGTTCGCTCGCTTTGAAAAGAAAAAGCTGTGGAAATTTTCGACGAAATGGTTTACCTCATGAGTCCTACGGCTGCCACGAAGACTGAGCCTGTGGCTCCATTCTCGCTTCGGGAAATCCATGCCGTATTTCTCCGTGTCCACCGATCTTTTGCTTCCAGACACTGGCGAGCCCTCCGGGGCAACGAGATGTGTCGCTATCCGTTACTTCATGTTTCTCCTGCGCAAAAAAATTCACTACATCAAAATTCTCTTCCTATTCTGCCATCGCTTTTCACGTCTGCTTCGACGTGCTTCAAATTAATTAATACTCGATGCGCAACTTAACGTTCGAGGTAACGTCGTTAAATTCGTGTACCGCCGCGAAGAGCTTTTAGATAGCGGGTCCTGTTAAGCTTTACGTTGTGTGTGCAATGTTGCAACGAAATATTCACATGAATCATTTCACTTTATGACATATTCTTTATTAATAGTATTCAAGCGGCTAGCTTAATGAAGAAATAATGGAGGTATTTAAGATGACGAAATGAGTCTTCAGGCAAATTGTAAAAATACAAAATGCAATATGGAATGCTAGCTTATTTTCATTAAGTCTTTAGTACTGGCAACAAGCACTGGATAATATACTTCTTTCTAACTTTTATGCGAATTACCTTTATGTTTGTTTCCAGTCTCTTAAGTCTCCTTTCATCTATCTTTAACGATATTATAATGTTAATATTATTTCGAAGAATAACTTAAAATAGATTTCTTAAAAAGATAAATACTCGTCCGTTGCAGAATTAATTAATAATTAAAAGTCTGAATTTCCAATTGTAATAAGTATACCGTTGGAAATTTGTGTTAAATTTAACACAATTCGCGTGTCCCAAATGATCTACTCTAATTGATATGTTAATTTAATACAAGATAAATATATTAGAAAGTAACATATTTATCTTGTATTAAAGTAACACAAATATTATTTAAGAAGAAATTCAGAAAAAGTAATACTCAATTTGTAAAGAAACCGTGAAAGCGTATTCTTTCAATAAAATTAACATTTATGATATATTGAATTAACACACTTTATTCATTCGTCTTAAAATTTACAGTCTAAAACACATTATTTTTATATCATTTGTCCACTTATACTTATAAATTGTATCATTTTGACATTAAGAAATGCTAAATATTAATTTAACACAAACTATTTAAATAACAATTACATGGTGTTAAATTAACATTCAAATATATTTAAAGAATCAACACGAAATTTTAACAAAAACGTGAGTACACTGTTTCCAACACAAATACGAAATGTTTTTAGTGTGTAATTTATTTAATTCAATTTTTAATTAAAGATCAGTTACACATATTACTTATGTGCTGCTTTGAAATAGTTAATATAAATGCGTCTTGACAAAGTTAATCTAAGCAGTCATGTATGTACGAATCTTGAGAACAAAGAAATCTAATTTCCTGCAGACAATGTAATCGTTAGACAGGCAAAATTTCGGGACGACTTGGTGAGAAATTTCGTCTGACCTGTAACGAGCGTTTACAATGTTTATATCGCGTGTCTAGACAAATAATTTCCAGTCTCTACTATTTACGTTGGCCCAAGAAAGAAATTCAAACGCACAGTTGTCTGAAAGAGCAGTTTCTTGATATTTCTTTGTGATGTATCGCATGCCATGTATAATTTACGACTCTATAAATATTATAATATTTCGAATCGTTTTTATCTGCGACAGATAAATTATTTATTTTTCAAAATCACGCTCTTCTTCAATTTTCATATAAATTATATTTTTATCGAATGCAATTACAGGGAGAAAAAAAAGAAGAGAAAGAAGATCGAGAGAAAAGTCAATTAAATATTTAATCCTTCGGTACCATTCTCGAAATAGCCGACTGTTTCTTTTATATCCTATTCTTTATTAATAAAAATACATATACATTTTTCTTACCATTTATATTCCTTAATGTCTGACGTTTTGTTGAAAAAAGTATATCATAATAGACCGTTTAAGGGGCATTTCTATAGTTTGTGTTATCACGTATACAGTTCTATAAGATATTATAGGATAACTCCGGTATATACGCCGCATCAAAAATTTAATTTATTAAATATTATTTTCTATGTTTAAAATAAACGAACTATACCAGTAAAAACTTTGTACTGTCTACTATTATGAAAAAAATATTAGAAATTTGAAATATTTATTTTTCATATTAAAAAATAAACTTTTTGAAACCCTTGCATTTTTGTCGTATATCCCATATGGAGGTGAAATATGTGGCTACTCATAGGGGGAGAGGCGGTATGTACGGCTCATGAAAAATTTATAAATAATGCATATAAATAAGACGTAAAATGATATAATAACTTATAAAATGTGTTTATAAAGTTTTATTAAGGAATAGGAATGGTTAATATGTATATGAAATAATAAATAATAATTACAATCTTCCTACATATATTACAAATGTTATGACATGGGGTACATATTTCATATAATGCGTTTATTGCATTTAGTGCACTGAATTCAATCTGCGCGCTTTGTATGCTCTGAGCATAAATTCCGCACGCTGAAAATGCCCAAACAGGTGGGATATACAAGATAACAAACTAAACAAAGAATACGAAAGCAAAGCCCTTGTACTTTGCTGTACAACATGCTTTACTATTCCACTACACGTATGTATCACGAAATAACCACTAAGTCTTTTACACGTCCTACAGTAATCATTGTATGTAGACTTTAATTTATGATGGCGTTACTTATTACAGTGACAAATTGATTCAACTCATAATAATTTCATTAATATTAACAGTAAGAAGCTGAAATCGTAATACTAATATAATATAAAGGCATGTAACAGAATAGTTGCGAGAAAATTATCCCCACTCCTTCTATTTTTACTGATTTCTGCGGCATAAATCCCAGCGCGGCGTATTTGCCGGAGTTGCCCTATTATAATATGTTTATTTTTATACAATACTCACACACAATGTGTTCGATTCGTAACAGAAACGTAGTGTGGCGCTAAAGGGTTAAAGATTGTGTTTAATCAATAAAATTTTAGATTTGAAATTTGTTTTAAAGTTTGTTTTCAAATAATATTTGGTACGCGCTGGAAGCAAAATTGTCATGCGTTGCGGAAAAATATTTAATGACATCGTTACTTTTGTTAGTCGCAATGATGGATATGCGTGATGCGGCGTTTACGGCAATCAATACACATCAATCTCGCGGCTTGTTGTTCATAACACTGCACTTTCATCACCGACATTAGAGCCACACGACAAATATAATCATTTCCACTGTCATCGGAGCGCGCGGCGTACTGCGAAGTTCGCGAGAACGTTGATTGGGATGCGCGCATGTGTGATATTGCGGCAGAGCAATTATTAATACCAACGATAGCCGAAGTGTATTATATTATAACGCGAGCGTAGCGGGAGCACCGTGCGAGATCGATAGACGAAAGTAATTTGCCGCGTGGCTCACAAAGTTGCGGACGCTGAGTCGCGGACATAATTTATTCCGCCTACTCCATTATTCCTTTGACTTTCCATTGTTCGAACGCGCTCTCTCTCTCTTATCCAGAGTAACTCCTTTTTCTGATCCCAATTGTCACAGCGAGTTTGCAATTCCCACTGTAATTTTATATTCATACGGGTTTGCAAAAATGACTTATAATTACTTATTTAACGTTCAAGTGAAAAAAATCGTCTAAAGATACGCAAGTTGATAGGGTGCTCAAAATGTCCCACGAATAATTTTATTTTTATGGTTGTATTTTTTACTACACTGAAAGAAAAGTTGGTTGCAGCAAATTAGATGATAAAATATAGCAGAGCATTTTTAATTAGCTACAACAGCCAATTTTTGGTTGTAGGAACTAATTTTCAGTTGTGTTAACTTATCCGCAATTTCAGTATAGGATTAACGACAGGCTAACGCAATCAAAAATTGGCTACTGCAACCAATTAAAAATGCTATACCATATTCAACCAATCTTTTTTTTCAGTGTAGTATATCATGTTATAGTTAAATTTACAATATACATAATTATACTATTACTTTTATGAGTCAGAGGAATGCAAAAATAATGAACTTTAAGACTTCTAAGACATTTGGACTTTTCATTTTCTAGAATAAGGATATTTAGGAAACTATGCCTGGAGTCTGTGGTCATCCCATCTACTTACTTAAAGGTTAATATTAATAATGGGGTAGACCACAGAAATGTGAGAATTTTCAAAATAAAACATGAAATATGACTTAAATATTAATTTATATTCAAATAACATTCTCTATTGTTGCATAATAAGGTTGTCATAAAACTGGAAATCGGAGAAAAATCAAGAAATTTTGCAAAATTTTCTGAAAAATTAAAATTCTTTGCTTTAAAGAAACATATACGTCACACTTACGCAATTTTAGAATACTATCAACTTAACAATTAAATATATTATAAATAGTATCAGCAACGTTAATAGTAATTTAAGTTGCTCTTTCAACAAAATATTTGATGGTTTCCAAATCAAGACGGAATTACAAAAAAGTTTTTTAAGACATTATTGAAAACTTCAGGGAAAATCATGAAATTTTGTTTGGAAATCAGGGAAAAAGTGTGGAATTTTAGGACAAGGAATTTCTGTGGCAACAATAATTAATATTTAAAGGTATACATTTCATTTTCATCCTATATATATTTTTTATCCAACTTTATTATTTTATACTGAAATGTTAATTATTATTATTGTTGTGTTAAACTTTTTAAATGTTATCCCGAGATTCCTTTAACGTTGCGCAAATTACTGATAGATTTCGGTTTATTCTGCGACAATAAATTTCCACAAATTCGCACCATACAGTACCGAGCTTGAGAACGTGGGTATTCTTTGTTATTTATGCACAGAGCGAAATCACGCGCTTGTTTCAGCTTCCACTGGATTAATCGCGCATGCTAGGATGTTATGATGAATGAAGCGGAATTAAGGCTTCGCTGTCGCAGCGTGTCGGTCGCAAAAGTGCCGGCGACAGTTTGTTAGACCGAACGCAGCTCAACAATAAATTAATTAACTTTCAAAGGCGCCGTTACCATCGCCGGGATCGGCGGCGCGACATTGTTAAATCGAGGCTTGCAGCTTCAGGATGGCTAGCTGCTGCCGTCGCGGCCAACCTCGTTAACAACGTGACATACTAATTGAGCTCGTGAATAATAATTATGATTGGTCGCGTTGAGGAGACGTGTCCGCTCACATCGTCGGTGTTGCATTGTGTCGCAAACGTCTGGTCGTCTTATCGTTCCCTTCGTCTTTAATCTGCCAGACCGTGAAATCTCTTCGAGGAATAAATTATTACGTCGCCGAGATGCCGCGCACTTTTATCCTACGCATAAATTATCATTATACTGACCGATATCAGTGACGCAGCTTCTTCAGACGCGAGATACGTGTTGTGTTGTTCCGCCTCGCGATATCAACGCATTCTCGCTTTCGACTACATTGTATGTCCGTTGCGACGCGGTAATTCCTCTTTATTCGTAATACGTGGATGCACGAAATTCACTGTGATATTTCGTACAGCTTCGCGGATTTATTCCGGAGTGCGATTAAAATTTAGCTACGTCCGCACGATATTTTCGGACGGCGTAACAAATTATTTGTTTGCAGCATTCTTCACGCGAGTGCTCGTCATAGTAAACGAGCGTGTTACATGAAATTCGATGTAATTTAGATCTTCTCGGCGAGCTATAATTTTTGTTAGAATAGAATTTTATTCATAATTTTAACGTATCGTGTAATGTGAAAAAGATTTGAAGAGAGAATATCCGTGTTCTCGCGCGCGCGCGCGCACGCACACACACACACACACACATACATCGAGTGTACTCTGAAATACACAAATATCAAAATACACGATATAAAATTACAAGTAAAATTTCGTCCTGAAATTTGACATAAATTATAGATGGTCCAAAGCAGACTCGCGAATTATTAAAGCAAAAAACAGTTGCAACAATTAAAAAACAAAAACTGATGCAAATTTCGAAATTGCTTTATCCAATAATATTTGCAAAAATGCCGACATTATCACGTAGAAATTCGTGAAAAATTCAGATTTCTTTTCATAAACAAATCACGACACGGATCCGAGTAAAAATAAGGATGTGGGTGGCCGCTATGAGCAACGTACACGTATTCTTACCCTGCACGCTGTTACAACATTCTATGTGTCCCCCAAGAAACAATTTACGGCTACGAGAGACATTATATTACATGCGTAATTACTAATTTGCACGTGTATGTACGGTCGCCGTGGAAAGTGGAACGCCCGTGTGTATGTGTGCGTACTAATTGGCTCCTAATCAAATAATGACTAACAAGCGTGCGGATACGTGAAACATTTCGCGTTGACGTACCTTCCGGAATTCCGGATGTTAATAATAGGTATGCGGCGACACATTTGTCTCCCGGTATCTTATCGATGGATCTTGCGTTCTCGTTTAAAAATAGAGCGCTCGACTCCCTTTTACGCAAACGTTCCCTCGTGCAAGAGAATTCCGAAAATGTCCCCCGACGCGAAGTAAATTTCTTCCGAACGTTTTGCGCTCCGGTTGAAAGCTCCGATTGATCTGGAAATCCCGAACGGTGGGTGGAATCGCGACTGAATTAGAACGCAAAAACTGTAAACGTTCGCGCGATCGCGTGCGTATCGGGGTAGGAACTTGCAGCAGCATTTAACATCTCGGCTCGAGCTTCGTGTAACTTGTAATTTGGCGGGTTACCACGTTACAGATGGATACGGGGATGGGACGAAGGGGAAAACGTTTAAATCGCATACGTACGGCCTCGTGTAGGAGATAAAATTCGCCGCTTCGCCCGTTACATGCGCTAAGCGCCTACCTAACTCCCGCGTGCTCGGAACTCGCATTTATCATAATCGTGACGCCTTTATCTGTGCGGACGAGGGTTAAGTGGAGTGGACCTGACGTGTCCGGACGAATACGCCCTGCGAGCACGAACCCGTGTCTCGATCGAGGATTAACATCGTCTAACAGGGACGGTTGTTGACCTTTGCCATCGTATTAGAACGGCGGCGACGCGCCGCGATTATACTTAATGATAACATCTCGGCGCACGTTTAACACATGTAACGTTACATTTACAGATTACTGTCCATAATCTCTGGGTTGCGATAGAAAATATCCCAGATATACATCACTCTCTGAATATTACAAAAGATCGCTTTACGTATTTTATCATCGATTTGAACAGTCTGGTGGAATTTGTTAT
>NW_017305485.1:2098100-2100259 GCF_001594115.1 Trachymyrmex septentrionalis
AGCGATAAATTAAATGTCGAAGAGTATCCGTATAAAAATTCATATGCAAATATATATATAAATATTGAATGTATATTATATACATAAAAATCATATGTATAATTATATAGCATATACAAACATATTTTTTTAATTAAGAGAGTAACTGTAAATATTAAAAAATATTAACAATATTGAGATGGAATTGTTCTATTTTTTGATAAATTTTAATTTACTCGCTCTCTTGTTTTGCTTCGTCATCTCTCTCTCTTTTTTTTTTTGCTTATTAGAGATAAATTATCATAATAATATATACTTCGAAAGTGGATCAATCAGCCCTAAGTCGAGATTAAATATTGGTGCCTGATAATTTATGCTTAATATTTCTATATAAATTTAAAATACATCTTTTAATTATGTAATCTGCACGATTACTGTCGAAATTGCAATCATAAACTGATTAATCTCACAAATAAAATTGATCATCGATTTGATAATAATACTATTAGCATATTAAAATATTGTAAAGAATTTATATATTCTCCAAATCTGAATCAGTGGATAATCACTGCTAATTATAAGTGCTAATTATACCACTGGTAATCACGAATGCAATGTGAAATCCCTAATCTAGCTAATCTTTATTATGTGCTCTAACTAACATTGTTTTAGTGCATAAATTCAATACATTTGATATTGGAAGGTTGAAATTAAAAGTGCAAATATCGGTATTTTAATTATAAATGCTCAAACTTTCTTTTTTAGTTGAATTTCACTGATTATTCAACCACGTACGCCGCTGGATAATCAGTGAGTATTCACATTTGAGATTTAGAAAGTAACGTACATAACGATATATAGAATTTTGTATTGCAATTGAATTTTGTTGAAAACTCGAAATGAATTTTTAAATTTACGCACAATTTATTTCTATTTCACAATTAAGATAAGGAGTAACATAGGACACATCAATGTTGCTCTTAAAGCTGTTAAACTTTCTCAATTCCATTGTAGCAGTCGAAGATAAATGATAAATATCATTATCGGTAATAGCACAGAATGATTCGACTTTGACAGTTCCCAAATGAGTTCTGTCCGTTAGAATTCTCCGTTGGCAGCTATCGTAACGTCTAACGAAATTCGGAAATTCTCTAGCGGCACGCGATTAATTTAACAGTATTAATTTTAACGATATTGATTCAACCACTTCTCGCTTCGTCTTTCTTCCGCTTCCGCTCCAAGTTTCTCGAGTACTAAAGATATCCCTTCGGGTTTCTAGATCAAAACTTGATCTCTATAATAGCTTTTATCCGATGGTTCTGATTCGATTAATACTTGATTAGATATAAATTCGCGAATTATTTATTAAAACGTCATTTTTTATTTATCAGTTGTGATTTTATCAGTCGAACGAATAAGTACGTATCGCTGAAAAGTTTTTCTATAGATGAGCGAAACTTTTAAATGTACGCGAGCAGCTTCGCATATATTTCTCGGTGAAAATGAGTTTCTATTAGACAAACATACGTTACACGAAGTGCATGTGATATAATATTGTCTTCGTAATTCTGATGTAATGCAAGCAAGAAGTTCGTGAACTCTGAGGATTCATGGCACTCGGTCATATTTATCTACGCCAACTGGATTTCCATTCGGATTCGTTGATTAAAAATTAAGGATTTCCTAACTCAGCATTATGTGCTGTATGTACATAGGATTTATTTGTTACATGAGAACGAAGTAAGAGCCGCAAGAGAAGAATGTGTGATGCAAACAGTTTCCTCGCGGAAGCGCGGAACGATTAATTAACGAAAGTATCTATTAAAGTCGATTAAAACTTCCGTATGATCCGTTACAATGAGATCAATTCTCCTTGAACGTTTTAATGGAATTGCCTAGTTTTAAAACTTTGTAAACTCGTTTGCCCTTTAATCTTGTAATTTCTAATTGTATCATTTATTTTTGTTAGCTCCTTTTCAAGAGATAATAAAACCGCCTATTAATAAAAGTCAATTGAGTTACCGGCGTTACCGCATCTGTGAATTAATATGTCATTTGTTTGAGTTAATAATATTTATATGTATAAAATATAACATCGCACATACACACACACACACACACACACACACACACACACACACACACACACACACACACACACACACACACACACACACACA
>NW_017305485.1:2100359-2162098 GCF_001594115.1 Trachymyrmex septentrionalis
CACACACACACACACACACATTACTAAAATAAATTGTATGCCACACATTGTATTATTAATTCCTTTTTCTCTCTTTCCTTCTCTGTTTTTGAAGATTTATTACTCTTATATATTACATATTTTCTGATACATACGTTATATTACCATAAGAAAAAGTTAATTAATGTTCTTTAATTAGCGCGAATTAATCGAAGTATTGATGTAACGACTATTAATTCCCGAAGTTAATCTGTACTTTATATTCCTTTAAGAAAAAGGTATAATCGACGTACTTTGATTAATTAACATTTTCTGGTAATTTAATTGAAGTATTGATATAACGACTATTAATTTTTGAATTTAATTGGGACAGCCTAATGTCTTCGATTAAGTTTCACTCGGAACTTTCCAGCTTGTCGTCAAGGGCAATTATATTGAGCGGGGATGAGAGTTTGGGCGAGCTTTAAATGAACAATCCGAACTTTCGCACATAGTCGATAACACACTTACGAGTGAACGACCCTTGGCTGGGACACCAAGTATCCGGAGTTATAAATAAATGCCATGTGTATACGTCTCGAATCGATCTCTTCGTAACTTAAGCGACTTGAATGCCTGGTCCTATCGTTGACATGCGAGTTCATTGCCGCGGATTTCTCAGGTGTAAAGAAATAATGGCGAAAATGAAATATTAAAAAGCTCACAAATCGCGAGCTCCAATCCGCGCGTCGTCCAATCGATACGTCAAGTTATCATCGTTCGTTCATATCAACACCGATTATTATATCAGTTGCGCGCCTCTTCGCGTTATTTACGACATACGTACGTACATCCGTTCGCAGGAAATGGCTATCGCTCGCAATCGAAAGCTCGTGGGGATTGACTATCCGATACGATTTGATTGGCAGCATCAGCGAAATATTTTTATCTGTGAGTGAGTTTCGAATATTCGATTAGTCCGCAAAATTCTCCTGGTTTCCCCGATCCTAGAATTTTTTGTGACGCACTCAGAAAAGATGTAATCTAAAAAAATCTTTAAAAAAATATCTTTTAAGACCGTAATGTGAATACACAACGGACTTATAGGAAATGGAAGTTTTAAACGGTCGTGCTGGATCTTTAGTATCTAAATAATTTGGAACGAATTTACTAAATTTATTTAAAAATCTTACGGAATTTTTTGTATTGGAAAATTAAAAGTTTTGTTTATTCATTCAAATATGTCCATAACATTCACTTATAACATTCACTTTTGGAGATTCTAATCTATCAAATTTAATCTATTCTAAATCGAAGTGGCCTTTCTCGTTGCTAATTACTCTTCAAATGTTCCATGTGCTTATTGTCTGTGTTATTACTGACGCATCGTTCAAATATTCGAATGCATATCTAGTTAACACTCACTTTTGGGGATTCTAATCCAGTTATTGAGACAGAATTTCTCATTGCTAATTAGTCTTCCAATGCTTCATACCTGTTATCTGTGTTATTACTGATACAACAGTTTGTATTATTGATTCCATCATTATTCTAGAGGTTTCTAATCCATATTTGGCTTCAGCTAAACCATAATTGTAACAAGTCATGTGAAGTAATTTATGAAATTGTATAATACACTTATGTTAATATATACATTTATGTATATACAATATTTATAATAACATATATACATTTATGTAATATTATTATACATTACGTTGCTTTTTTGTTGAGAATAAAAAATGTACTAAAATAAAAATAACTGCATTAAAAGGTTACTTGCAGAATCATGAGAGAATTTTATGTTACGTCAATTTCCATAAATTAATAATTTAATAAAAATTAAGTTGTAAATTATGAATAATATACAAATTTAAATATTTAGGTAATTTATTTGTAATTATTTTGTAGCTACATGTAGTATAATTATGCATTAAATTATTTATTCTAATTAACTTAATTACATTTAACTATATAATTATATTAACTTAATTTTACATTTAACTTATACAATTATATTTAATATTAAATAAAATGTATTAAGAATTTTAAGCACGACCGTATGTGTGAATACATTAAATACGATAAAGAAAGCCAAAATCGGTCACATTTTTTAATGTTACAAATAATGCATTATATATTCTTTTATTAAATCAATTTTTTCCAGACATAATTACGAACCGATAACATTCGGATTCAACCGAATCATTCTGAAACGCTAATAATCCTAGATTAAATTAGAAAGAAAGAAAGAAAGTAATTCTGGCTGACGTAATATTTTTCGCAATAAATTTCTTACTCTCTTTCTTTCTTTCTAATTTAATCTAGGGGGGGATTATTAGCGTTTCAGAATGATTGGGTTGAATCCGAATGTTATCGGCTCTCAATTATGTCTGGAATAAATTGATTTAATAAAAGAATATATAATGTATTATTTGTAATATCCAAAAAATGTGATCGATCTTAGCTTTCTTTATCGTGTTAAATGAAAATAATATTTTCAATTTATATCAGTAAGCTATAATTTTATCAAACTCTCCAATCAAAACTGATATTTACAGAAAGGCTTTACGATAATGCTAATGTATGAGATTATTCACAATCAGTGATAGAGACGAGCGGAATCGAATGGGCCCGGCCGGAAATTCGCGTAGGAAGTTCCGTGAACTTCCGCCATAATCAGCTGCGCGCAAAATGAACGGTTGAAAAAATTGGCGACTTGGCGCTAATCGGATTTCTACTCGTTAAATCGGAAAATCGCGTTATAACTCGGTTCGACGGACGCATGGTGACAGGCGCTCTACCACTTTTGGATTTAAGAAGATCGATGGACCCGTAAACAACTTTAACACGTAAGGACTGATGCGATCGTAAATTTCCGCCGAGGGTGACGTTAAGTCTCGAAGTAGGAAGCTAACTGGAAGGTCCAGGATATTTCCACATGCGACTCTCGAGCATACGAAATTCATTTTAGATGTACATTTGTTAGGTAGTAAATAAATAATCCACTATTTTTTAACAAATTCAATATTTATTTTCAAAATATACTGACACGGTTTAATTATGAAATTAATTTTTTTTTATGCTTTTGTTCACCTTTCAAGCAAATTATAGATTCCGGTTCGATAGAAAACCTAAGTTTCTATCTGCGATTAATTTATCAAGAGGGATTACTTTCATCACGGGAATTACTTTCATCATTTCTTATTTCTTGGACATTTCTAAATTTCTTGTCAGACGAAGTGTGCTGCATCGACTGGAATAAATGATAAAATCTAAAGACGCTGTGTCTAGCGAGTACACCGGGTGTGGTAAAATATCCTAGCCAAGTTGCAATAGTGTGTCTGTGACCACATGAGACGTGGCCATGAGGCTTGACCTCATGTAGCGAAATTGATCAAAGACACACTATTGTAACTTGGTTGAGATATTTTACCACACTCGGCGTACTCGCTACATATAGCGCTTTTAGATTTTATCATTTGTTCCGGTCAATGCAACACGTTTTGTCTAACAACAAATTTAGAAATGTGGAAGAAAAAATATAATAAATTTTTCTGTCAAGTCGGAATCTTTAACTTGTTTAAAAGGTGGAAAGAAATGTTGAAAAATAATAGGGATTATTTTTAGTTAAACTGTGACGATATGTTTTGATAATGAATATCGAATTTCATAAAAAATCTCATAAAAAATAGTGGATTATTTATTTGTATACCTAATAGATAGACATTCAGCAGTGTATTTTTTATTTGCATAAAATAATAGAAATTGAGGTATTTTTCTTAGCTCTGAAAACTTGGTTACTTGAAGAGGCATCGTTTTTTAGGTAAAGTTAAATTATAAAAATAAACTCACTTTTTCTCAAACGATTTATAAGTCTTATCAAGTATTTTGATGTTTTCATTATGAGATGTACACTACTTTAATATTAATTTTAATATGTAGGTAGAAGAAGCCCGGGCATGTTAAGATTGAGAAGAAAAAATGACAATTAAAATTGAGATCAGAAACTATTTTTATTCTCATAAATCTCTTAAAGGATTTAACTTTGAAATAAAATTTAAAAAAATTAAAACACTTGAACATTAATACATCGTTTTAATTAAAACATAAAAAAGAGAAACCATCCGCTTTGCTCAAAAATATTTTTATTGTAATGATATACCGAGTAAAGAGGATGGATCATTTGCTTTGCTCAAAGGCACCTGTCTGGCGCGAATTTGGAAAGGTTAGAATAAATTGAAACACCAAGTAAAAAATTTTAATCTTGAATACACGTTTAAAGACACAGAATTCTTATAAAAAAATCATTCACCCTGATTAAGGAACAATTGCAGATAATAATTAAGCTACGTATCTAAGGAAAAATCACAAGAAAGCACTCAATTTTCTACAATATATGTCTCTATTAAACACAAACGAACGCAATTATATGTCGTTTTGTACAATACTTTCATAGCGTTGCTGGTCGGTCATTCCTTCAACTACTAGAGACTCGTAGCGCAATCTCAGATAGATAAGTGAAAATAAAAGATATTCGCTTTATCCAGGGCGTCTATTTTGCCCGGGCTTCTTCCACATGTCTAATTTTTTCAAAATTTATGTTAATATTTAACATTTAATGAAGTTGAATAGAATTAATATTTAATTATATTAAATAGAAATTTGTCCATAATTTTGTATACTATTTAATAAAAATAAATAGAATTTTGTTCATATAATTTTATATACTTACCATTTTAATAATTTATATTACGCAGCATGTAAAATTTAGAATAAAAATTCTATCTTGATTTCTGAATTATCACTGACAGATCATTGAAAGCGAGCTTGAAACTTATGCGATTATACGGAATAAAAAAAGTAGAAAACAAGTTGAATATTCTTTCTCCGAGTACACCGAAAAGCGGGCTGTTATGTATGAAATACAACGAAGGTTGTTCAACTCGGATTCTCGGGGTTTTAGAATCCGCTGGAGAGCATTGCACTTAACGCCACTAAATACGACCCGAAGATACGGGTTCCCGCCTTTCTAGCGCGGTCGACGCGGTCGAGAACCCACGATACGCTTTTGTCGTACACGAGATCGCGAGTTTAAGGCCCATTGCACATGCGAGACCACTAGGTAATCGGCCAATCGAGAGTGAGCGAGCTTATCGCGCGCAACACGTACATATACCTGCGGACGCACACATACACACACACACACACACACACACACACGATCGAATAATTTAGAGAGAAGAGGGCTCTTTATTTCGTATTCCGTTCTCGTGACCTTATTCGGGATCAACCGGTGCGAGAGAACCGCGCCGGATGAGGCGTTATTAATAATTGGGGCTTGATTAATCGAAATGAACGTTCTCGTTGTGTTCCCAACGAGCTTGTATCGGTGTGCTGTATACATGTGTTAATTAAATTTATTTTCAAATGGAACGTTTCGTGGAAAATAGTTATTAATATTACAAAAAAAAAAAAAAAAAAATTTGAATTATTGAGTAGAATTAGTGATTGACTTTGCCTTAGTAAAAATTATTCTTCCTCGGTTAAAATTACTTTTTCTCAGTAAAAAATATATTTCCTTTTTTCCCATATATGCTAAAGTAATAATTGTCACTGAATGATATGAAGAGATTTTCAATTGATCACTTTTTAATGAGAAGCTGAAGAACTTGCCGGATGGTCTCTTATCTTTCAGTAAAAATTATTTTGTTCGTTAAAATTACTTCTCCTCGGTAAAAAAATATCATGTCCTTGTTTTTTTCCCCCCACATGTTACAATAATAATCGTCATTGAATAATTCGAAGAAATGTGTAATTGATTACTTTTTAGTGAGTAGTTCAAGAACTTTCCAGGTGAGATCCTTTATCTTTCGATGAAATAAGCCGAACGTTATTACACGTAATAATTTAAATAATAATCTGCAATCGAAGTTTGCAGCTTGCATAACAGTAGCACGCGGGTGCATTCGGGACATGCAACAGACGAATTATCTGCATAGAATTAACTGAAACTGAGCCCCGGGGCTTGCCGTCTTTCCGACGCCGGCTTGCTCACGCGACGCTATTTTAATCTCGCTTTTGCTATTGCAAAGTCGACCGACCGACTTGCAAAAATTTCAACCTCACTCGACTGTAATTGCGGCGAGCGTCGACGTGTGATTTGTTGGTCGATAAATCGGAATCGCGCGGCCCGCAGAAATCACTCGTTCCGTCTGATTGCACGCGCGGATATCACTCGATCCGTTCCGCAACGGCAGTTTCAGAGGAAAAAAGGAGGAGCAAAAAAAGGAACAAGGCTGCAATGGGTTTTAATGGGGCTGTCGATTGCCACGCGTCGCTTCGATAACGCTCATTTTTCGCGATTGGTATGGAAATCGAGAGGTCAAGACAAACGGTGATTAATGCTAGCAAGGTCGTCGGTGTCGAGGATAAGAGGAAGTTCCGCTTATTACGGAATAAGTAATTATTTCTTGCGTATTCATCTATCACGTTCCATCCCAATAACTCGTACTCCGTGTTTAAACGTTATAAATAATGACATAATCGCTTTATGGCTCTCGGAGCGCCTTTATTTACCTAAGACGGTTTGCCTATACTGTTTCATACAAGTGAAATGTGAGACGCGACTGGGGAAAATCTTATATTCTTTTGTGTATCTTCATTTACTGTACAATATTGTGTTCACGTCAGAAATTCGCTGAGCGAATAATCGCATGCAGATAATCGAATAATTTACCGGAAAAAGTAAATGAATATTACAAAAATCTAAAAGAAGATTCAGATATATATCAGCGCGACCTACTTTTGCTAAAATATCATGAAAATTCAATTATTTAAATACTAAATCCAGTATATTATATTCTTGACGACAACGCGAAGACGAATACGAACTGAATTTAGGGAGCAAGTCAGTGGTGCGGTTTTCACCATCATGTCAGTGACATTAATACCATAAATGTTCAACGCGGTGAACTCCTGAATGTAGCAAAGATTTCAGTGAAATTTTATAAAGTAGTGAAAAGAGAATCTATTTTTGAAACGAAAAAATTAAATATCACTGGACGACTGAGAATAAAATTCAGTTTAAGAAGCAAATTGATATAAATTCTCAACACAGTTCCTATTTCAGAATCAGATTTATCTTCACATAAAAAGAATTAAAAGCTATATAAAAAAAGACATGAAAATAGATGCCCAAATTAAACTCGCGATGGGATGTGACCGATGTAACAAATATAAACGTAATTTACTACGCTGCACGGCATATTTTTATAATGGAAATTTGACGGTGAATGCCGTTAAACAGATGGTTGCATCGAAAAAACATTTTTTTTATGGTAAATAAATTAACGATGAAATGCAACAGGATGCAAGACCGAAGCGTGTTTTACGATCTACCGAACGTCATCGGTTTTACGACACGGTGATTTATTAGGCGATATACATTACATGTACTACGTGTCATACATATATATATTATTTTACACGCACTTGATTGCGGCATTGTATAATGCTAATTAAAGTCTCGATCTCCACATCATAATTAGCTAATTAATTGACACGGAAGGTCGGATCGTGATTTGCAATCGCATTCATACGAAAATTGTGTGACGAGGTCCATTGGAGATTGATGCGCGAAATAATGTCATTCGTACCTTCGCATAATTTTGTATTTAATTGACATGAATGCAATTAAAGTGCGATCCTTTTTGCATTGTCATATTTTACAGAAAATAATATGAATTAATGGAATGATCTGTTAATTTAGTCGCCTGCGTATTTTTCATAATATTTTATCATTAAGTTAATACGTAAAAATTTAATGAAAATTATATATTTGATAAACAAGCGCGCGTTCATGGTCTACATCGCAGCTTAGTAAAAAAATTAAATACTTTTTTTAAATGATAAACAGTTACTTAGTTAAAATTTAATTAAGCTTAATGAAGCGCAGATAGATTAGTTGCGTAGCGCTACTAATTTTGGCTTACTCGCCTAAATTTAACGGTGTGTTGTTTGTACACTGTTTTTAATTTCGAGCATAATTTTGTTTGCTGAGTACACAATTTTCGCCTCTTCTGCATTATGCATTATATGGTCCGTATTCATCTCAACCTCAGTTTTATTGATAAATACGCCTTTAGCATGAAATTTAGTATGTATAAAATAAAAACAAATAATATGGAATAGAAGCTTATTTTTTTGAATAAAACACTGTATTCTCTGGTAGCAATTACTGCGGAATTGTCGTAATTGTTGCTATATGTGTTGTAACAAAACGAACACGATACAACAACGATTTGCTTTATTATATACGCATTTATTTCTTTTTATTGTTTCTAGAGATAGTATTATCTCAACAGACAGTATTATCTCAACCGTGCCTCTACAAGCTTAACGTAAATTCTTTAATATTTATATTCCATAAACGCTTTCAATAATGTTGCATGCATAATGTTATGCTGTTTACTTGCGATTCTTGACTTCTTTATTGAGAAGATTTTGTTTGTCATATCAAGATTTGCAGATAATATGAAATACTATAAGAATAGAAACTATATGGAATATATTACGTTTTTTTATTTTTTATAAAAAATTTAATAGTACTTTAACTACTCATAATTACTTGATAAATAATTAATAATTTGATAATTTCAGATTTAATTTTATATTTGTTATTGTCTATTACGCAATAATATTATTTTATTTTCTATGTAGCATTGTACAATAAACTATTTATATAATATAATTATATTTTGATCAGTTTACATAAATAATTACATACACTTTGTAATATATTTATTAGAATTATTATTCCTAAATTTCAGGAAACACTATTCCTGAAATTTAGCCTATATTTTATGTTATATCCCATTTTTAGATTGTCCTCATTTTTACACTTCTTACTTTTTTATTAATACTGAGATTGAACTTAAATTGCAAAGATATTCATTAATCATACGTTACAATTAATATGTTGCTCCTACATAAATTAAAGATTTTAATATAAATTTTTGCAGATTAATATTAATTTAAAAAAAGTAAGATATTCTTCTTTATTAACTGCTTTATCCCTCTGTAGAATCTCAGAAATAAATTATATTTCGCTCATTTATCAATAAAGTGCGATTCAGATTGTGAATACGAACTTATTTCACACGGTAAAAACGGTTTTGCTGAAGCATCTAAAAATTTAACTAGATGTGAAAATAACTTTGTCATCATCAAAATAATTATAGCATAAAATAATTGCAGGATATAGTAATTATATCTAATGTAGGACACTTAAACTAGTTGCTAAAATGTCAAAACTTTTTGCAGCATTCCTCATCACGCTTGAGATTCCTACGTAATTATTTTGGTGGTTGAATAAAATTATTTTCAAACGAAAAAGATGATTGAAAAATAGGCAATAAAAAATTATTGCGGTTATAACTACGCTAAATTTTTTTTAAACAAATTATAATATACTCTTTGAATAGTTCATTAATAAGAGATGTTTTGGCAACTTTTGTTGCCATCGTCGGATGAGATATATATATTGAATGCTACTTCTGCTAGAAGATTTTTATTGAGGCGTCAGGTGAGCCAGCAATCAATATTCCAACTTGAAATAAAATTGTTTTTATATCTATATTTAGTTATTTAGCTTGTTTTGTTAAAGAGATGAAATAGTTAACAATTTTATATCTGTATATAAATATTTAGATACTTCAACAAACTTATTATTTTCGTGCACTATTAATGCATCCTTTGCGATTAAAAAAAAATTGCCTAGAATTAAAAGAAACACTCGTGCGTGTACGAAACGTTTTGGGCGAAGTCCGGATTACCTAAGCGATTCAAACGAGTCACGCAAGAACAATTATACGATGATCGGCGATAAGAGAATTATTACGCCTCATGCTCTGTTTATTTGTTTGCCGATATGTACGGATCTGATGAGGGCTCCATCCAACGTACACTAATATAGTGCAGGATGGCACAACATGCGTGATCTCTTCGCCTCGATTCGTGTTTGTCTCTCCGATCCTGTTTATTGAACGAATCCCCAGAGGGTGAAACGTAACCATTCCTTCGACATAGAAAATTAATTTTTTCGATGAGAAAGAAAAGTAGGGAAAATTAAAATCACTACTCGAAAGACTCGATCACGTAATGCGTAGTCTTTACGAAAGAAGTATTCCAGAGTGGAAATAAACATTCAAATTCAATTTTCGAACGGCAGTTGGTAAACTATATTATTATTATATTTTGAATTTTGTCAATAAAAAAAATTCTGTCTTGTTCCCCATAAATATAAGTGTATATAAAAACTTTTATTTTTCCTCAGCCCGAAAAAGTCTAAAATATTTATTATCTAGCTCTTTGCGGAAAAATTTACCGGCTTTTTTAGAGTGGTAGTTTAAAGAGAATTACATAATTACATTAATTGATTAATATATAATATTTATGCATTGCAATTATATTAATTTTAATAATCAGTCTCAATTAAATAATCCTATTCTATTGGATATATAGATACACTGTAGATATATATATATATATATATATATATATATATACATACTATACAGTAAAGTAAATATAGTAGGTTTGACATACATTACGTATTCTAGGATTAATTGTAGTGTTCCGATCTGAAATCACACACGTAGTGCAAACACGCAGCGGCCGGACGCTGGTATCTGGCATGCGGAATCTCGATGGCTGTCAAACAGCGCGAGTGTGCCTACATCGCGCACACTTTCATCCCTCGTTTAGGTAGACGTGACTATTCTTTAAACGCGGAAGTCGATACGCGATAAGGTTGTCCGCTCTAAGGAAGATTAACGAGCCAGCTTCAAGCCATTATCGCGTTTTCGATCGCGAGGTTGCTTAACGTTTTACGCCCCGTTTAGTAACGGGCGGTATGCGCTACTTAGACCGTAATACGTTACATAGATTTATCGAACGAAATTTCGCGAAGGAATCATCGATGACGCTATTACCGTCCAAGAATATCTTCGCTTGGCGAACGCGTAACGCGAGCTCAATTAACGTAATGCAAGATACCTGAATTACGTTCCACGATGGTGATAAACCGATAACGATATTTAATTATATCGGTGGCAACGCGCCTGTCGCTATCTCGTTGGGAAATTCAATCGGGCGAAACTACAATTAATTAACGTTTGCAGCAGATCGCGATTTTCCCTCGATACGGACATGTCGGTTAACCCGACAGAATTGGTGGTATTTTTGCACATCGTTGAACAGCGACAAAATCGCAAGAAAATGCCGATATGCCACTGAAGTGTCATAACGTCCGCCGACGCTCATTGTTTTGTTAAAGCTATGAAATAATTAGTAATTTGTATTATTCAGTTACCTTCTGTGCCTTTTACTGCATTCGAATGTTCATTTACGGTTTCATAAAACAGGAACAATGTCGTTTTGTCATTTCATTTATTATCAGTTACATTCGAGGGAGGCGCTATTAGCTTTACAGAACAACTTTACAGAAAAACTGCAAGAGACGAAAATTGTTTATTTTCTTCTCATAGAACTCTACGAATTTTTTCAGAATTTTTTATCAACTTTTTAGTACTGCATTTTCTCATTTTTAACGTACGAGAAAATACGGTATTAAAAAATTCTGAAAAACTTCCAAAAGAATTCTTAGAGCTCTATGAGAAGAAAATAAATAATTTTTTTCTCTTGCAGTTTTTCTGTAAAGTTGATAATATTTGAGTAAAAAATTATTGAAGATCAATTTTCAGCAATCTTTAGCAATTAATATCTTGTTAACTATTATGAAAATTGCAAAATGGTAAAGGACTTTCCGTCTCAGTTTAGTCCGCACTACATATCCACGAACTCTGTCAGAACAATTATCAGACACCCTGTATATTAATACATATATATATATTTTTTTTTTTCAAACTGAAATAATATATCATAATATGAGTGTTCACCTATAAAATTTCCACATCAAATGACATTCATGCGAAACATCGAGTAAAAAAATCGCACTATATCGGATAAAATTGCAGTAGGTGTTTTATTTTCTCTTTGAAACAAAATACAGATTCATGTTTTGACGCAGTTTTGTGTTGAAAAGGGGTGAAGCTAATATTTTAACAATTACTTGCAACGTAAAAATTCGTTTTTATCGCGATTTGCAAACGAAAGTAATGTCGACGATATTCGAAATACCGTCAGCATCTCGCGATATATCTTACTATTGAACAAATAATCTGCATACGACATTGGAAACAAGTATATATTGGTATTGTCGGTATATATCGAACTGACACGATCGCATTACTCAGACGTCTTCTTCAGCTCGATTTGACAAGTCACGAACCGAGGCCATCGTTCTCTTTTATCGATTCGATTTTAATGTTCCTTTTATCTTCGCGCTTAAACGTTCGCTTAACGATTGCGAAAGCGAGTACCCTCATGGCCAGCGCGCGTAGCCTCGTCCGATCAAGGCCTGACTATACTACTGACAAATTCACAATGGACGATATTTATCGCAAAAAACTATACGCGCTAAATCGACTTGCATTATAATTATAGGAGCATACTTGACAGTGAGTTATTGCATAATTCATGAGGAATTGTTTTGCAAAAGTTTTTATCGGCCAAGTTGACATTTTCACATTATTGACATTCATAAAAGGATCATAGAACTTCCTTGCTCATATTAACTTATCGATTTGACTTTGCACGTATAACTTATTTTTTTAATTTGCGTCATTTAAGATTTAATCATTCCAACGAAATATATATATATATATATATATATATATTAATTGGGATATAATACGTAATAAAATTATATATTATTATATAACAAATTGATATTGACTTTAGTTAGTAATGAATGTATCAATATACGTACGTAATTATTTTGCTTTTTTATACTCAATTAACGATATTGTACAGATTTCCCCAATTAAAACTTAATTAGACTGGTTTACCGTTACATTAAGTTGTTATTACAGGAAACTAATAACATGTCGGAAGGATAATTATCAATTTAATAATCAGAGTTCCAACTACGTGTGTGGCTTACTTTGTACACTACTTTATAATTGAACCTTGATTGTTTATGGAAAACTACATTGGAGTGTACATTACAATAGAATTATACTAGACAAAGTGCTGTCGCGTCATCGATTTTAAAACAAAGATCTACAATAATAAATTCCGATATATATAGTTCAGTTACAATAATAATCTGTGCTTGCAACAATAGTGTGTTACAACAAATGCGATAATACGTGTAATGGTGATAACTTATAATAGAATGAAACTTATAATAGAACAACGATACAGCTGCGAATGCCGGAGTTCGAATTATTGTAAAGTGGAAACTTCCAGTTCGCTTGTATTATTATCTTACAGAGTTTGCCTGTAATAACAAACCGGGATTGATTCAATTAGGGGCGGTGATTAAAATTGCATTTTCACATGAAGATTATCAATAATGCACGTGCAATGATCGAGGTGCGTGAAACAAGTATAGGATATATTAATATTACCGACGTCATGAATATTGTATGTGTGTGTGTGTGTGTGTGTGTGTGCGTGTGTGTGAATAGGAATTTGTGCGTGCGAATTAAATAAATTCAATGCACCAGGGGGAAATATTATGAGAACAAATATTGGACGGGGTTGAAGCGTTTGCCGAGAAAGCGGCAACAAAACAGGGCATTAAATCACGCGCGCGCAAACACATGACAATGTAGAAGGCGAAAATGACCAAGATGGAGTTCCGCACTCAATCCCGAGCTCCATTCCGAATTGTGTGCTCTCATACTGCTCGGAATTCGGTTAGCGATAATGTAATTTGCCCCACGAAGAGGAAGATGCAGCGAAACAGCGTGAGTGCGGACGTATTGCATTATCGATATGTTAGAAATAAATCCGAGCCAACCAACCTCCAGCGTGGCGCACCGCGAATGTTCCGATATTGCAATTAATATTAATTAATTACACGCGCGCGGTTCGGGCGTAATCGGGCGAAAGCACGGTGTGTATGATGGTAAAGTCAAGTTTGCTCGCAAATATCCAATAAATATTCATCAAGGCTGGAGATTATTTTGTTCTTTAAGAGTCTTTAGTTTGAGCTGCGAGATTGGGAGGAATTAATAACCGTGCTGCAAGTAATAAAGTTAAAACAATAGCGTTCGTTGCAAAATAATTACGCTTTTCCGCGTTGGAAAATTGCGTAAACAATGTAGCCGAATTCACAATGCAATTTAGCGCGTTTCAAGGCGCACCGCGTAACTACGTCAGCATGTCGAGTCGCAATTGATCCAAGTGACCAGAGAGATCAGTTCCAAGTTCCAACTCGATATTCCGCCTCGAAGAAGTAACGCCCGGCGACAGGACCGAGTGACACGATACACGCGATAGGAGGAAGTTAGCGACACGACAGCGAAGGACCACTTCCGACATGACCGTCGCCTCGATTTTCGACGTCGAAATTCCGTATCGCGTTCGAGAAGAAGTTTTGATTGCTAATATCTACGTAGTCTGATATTTCGTTTTGCTCGTACAGGCGCGTCCTTATATATAGGAAAACTTAATTTTCCCAATTTGATAGGAAATTGAATTTTTGGGACGAGATCTAATGAAACCGAGGTTTTCGGAAAATAAGAGCATAACAATCAAATTCAAACAGCGAGGTTTTAATATGCGATAATTATTTAATTTTATAGCACACTGCGAGGTCGCGTTTTGCTCTCATATTTTTACGCATTTAGAGTGAGTTAAATATCATAAATTTTTTATTGAGAAAAAGTTTCCAGTTTGGAGATTTTAATTGTCTATTAAATTAAACTGAACGTTTTATAATGCGCTAACGAAATATTCCGGCGAGAAAAATAGGAATTTAAATTTAAATGCGAATATCTAAAACTGCTATATGATTTATAATAAGATCAAATTAATGCAAAATCAAATTATAAGACATCTGGAAGTAACGTATTTGAGTCAAATAAGGTTCATCTAATTTATTTTATTTTTTGAATTCTATTTATTTGATATATTAAAATATTAAAATAAACTAAGTGAGAATAAAATTTTTTTCCACTCTCACACAAAAATAAAATTTTATATAGAACATTTGTGCATAAATAAAAAAAAAATTTTTTTTTTTTAAAGTCTGATATTAGACCACAGACTTATATGAATAGATTGCTGACTCAAGGTGATAGAAAGAGATAAATCTGATTCCGAGCTGTCCTTGTTTCAATTCCCATATGCGTATGTATGCGTTCTGTCGGTGAGTATCGCGTGAATTTATGTGAAAATACTACATTAGTCATAACAGAAATTATCACAAATATCAAATGTCATTTTATGGGTGGCCTTTCATTCTATTATATTAAACAAAAATATAAAAAATAATAATTTGTAGTGTGATAAACTGCAAAAGTTGATATAAAATAGAAAGTAATATGAATATAGGTCCTGTAAATAGGTCCTGAAATAAGTCCTGTAAATTATAATTTTGACTTACGCATGATTATCCATGTAATTTATACATGTGTGAGGGAACTGAAATATGGTGCTGCCCAACGCTATCTTCAGACATGGAGGCGAAGTTGGCAATCTATTTATAATAATAGAAGTCTGTATAATAGATCTTATTACATCAATATAAGATCCGGATCAAAATAATGTAAAAATAACAAAGAAACTAAACATTATCTATTTAAATCCGTTTCAAAATTAACTGTTAATAATAAAAAGGAAATCCTTTAGAATTTACTCTATTCTTAAACATCATAATTATCTTTAATTTAGTCTATAATTATTCTTTTGATCTTTAATAATTTGTAGCAATTTGAATACAATTTTAGCTTCTCAAAAGTTAGCAGTATTGGAAATCGTTATCCTTTGGCACAAGCACCCCACAAATAACAATATGTATAATAATCACATATGGGCCTTATTTAATAAGAGTCATTATTTCTAAGAAAGTATACTTATTTAAAAAATTCGAATTATTTGTTATTTTTTCATAGCTAGGAAATTAAAAATAATATTATAATATATTATAGTAAACTGAAATAGTGTTTACTTAGTAAATTTTGCAGTAATTGTTATAAAAATGGTTCATACATAACACTTCGTTAGAAGATTTTGTTGCATTAAACAAATGTGTTACTGTCGACTTTAATTCTCTGATCCCTTTATATCTACTTCCTACGACACATCTTTTTAAATATATACTCTCCGCGTAAAGCGCATTTTTAAGTCATAAATTTAAAAGTGAGCCTTCAGTACTGGGTCTTATTCGGTTCAGATACTTTAATCTATCTTGAAATAATCTATCTATTTTAAAAATTACACATTACATCTCTTTACTCTCGAGACGAGCAAATCAACTTCAGACACAATTGCTGTGTTGTAAGATAAACAGTCTAGTTATTGCAAGATAAATTGTTTCTTTGTAAGACTATCAGCGAGAAATCTGCTTTACTGCCGTCGTTCGTCACTGGGCGTTCATGGACTTTCGTGTATCTTCGCGAACATGATTAGCAAACTCGGTATACTAATTGATGATAAAACTCGCGCATTTTTATTTTGCCTCGAAGTTCAATCTTGACACATTTGCATATGTCATAGTCTCTACTATTAATTCATTCGATTATTGTCAATTTGATTGACGAAAAAATATCTTACTAATCCTGCGTAAAATTCAGAAAGGTCGGAAATAATAGAACAATTTTAATGCTTGAGTTATTAAATAAATTTATTCAGGATTCATAGAATTATCTACAATTTTACGTATCGCTTATTGAGCGATGGAATTAATCTCTTAATTATTTCCTTAATTGAATGCCACTTTCTACATTTTTTAAATTCTTTTTAACACTTCCGAGTCAATGCGTTTTTGCGATATAAGAAGTACGAATATCGGATCATTAAATACTTTATAATGCAAGCACGGACTATCTACCATTACTCTCGAGGTGAAACACAGTTTTCATTCTCGTCGTAAGTTCTGAAGTAATGGAAACTTTAATGGAATTCAGCACCCTGTGCGCCTTTGCCTTCACGATAAAGTGACAAACGTCCGCTAACTCTCGTCAAGATCGGCGGGTTGCATAAAAATAATTGAAAATTATCGTTGCATAACAGCAACGAAAAATTCAATATTCTTCTTTCAGTAATAACAAATTCTTGTCCGAAAAGACAAATCACTCTGTTCTGAATAATTTTGACATGAAGAATTACTCGATGTAATATTAACGACTATAAGATTATTCGATTTCGAGAAGTAAACGCTACGACAGATTGAAATTCCATTGAACAAAAAAATCAACTCTGAAACCATCCACATGTAATATATTTTCTATATATTTTTTATTGTATGTATATATATATATATATATATATATATATATATATTATTTTTTATATTTATATTCATGCGCGTTGCATTTCAAAAAATTTTTTATCTCCTTTTTTATGTACGTTATATCTGAAAAAATGTTTCCACATTTTATTTTCTGTAATTCCAACAATTCCGACATGAAAAACATGAAAAGACGCTCACCTCGCATCATGCGTTGAACATTAACGCGTCTTCCATCATTGCAGGATATTCTGTGCTTTTCTGCTTCTTTCTTTCTCAATCTTCAGATTCTTCTCGGTAACATCTCACGATTATCGCAAATCGGCTTTTTACGAGACGCGTTGAGCTTTTTCAAGCACAGCAGCGGACAGCAGGCTCTCTCGAATCCGCGAAGCGGCGTGCAAAAATCGTCGTCTTTATCTCTCAAGTGTTGAAGCGTTGCGTGCCAAGTGTCTCGGACAGAGGGATTTTGAGTGCAACGACGATGCACGCGTCGAGATAGTGGCATTTAAGAGCGTCGAATTATAAGTCGGGTTCTCGAAGCTCGTCGTCGACCGGATCGTCCTTAGCTGAAGATCATCCGGATCGCGATCCAGCGAGATGCAACAAATTCAGTGTGTGCGATATCAGGAAAGAAAGTATTTCTCCGCGGAATGGTTTTTCTCCGACCGGGATTAAATGTTTTTTTTTTTATCTTTTCACTTATTACTGCTACATTTAACGTTTTTCTTACTTGAAAATCCCCCCGGAAGCAGTGAAGAAGCGGTGCCTCGTTCTTTTCTCCCGCGAGTATTGTTATTACAAATTTCTCAAAAGAAGCAGAAATACTTTGGTCGAGAATCTCGGGAACACCGCTTGCGAAGGAACGGTTCACATGTACTTGAGGATAATACTATCTCGAGAAGTACCCTTGAAATTATCAACCGTTTTCAGGATCTTCCAGTTTCCACCTGTTTTTTCACGGAATTAAATAACGTCTAACACATAACTGGAAATTTTAATTTGAACGATACCAACCACATGAGACCGTTTTATATCTCCGCAGCATTTACCCTCTATTTTCCCCTTTTTATGTTCTTACGCACTTTAACCTTATTTAAAATTTATGTGATTTGCGATATCGGGATATCATGTTTTGAAACTTTTATTCAATTTGTATTGCCAGCTGCTGAAAAACATTCACACAGCGTTGCTTCTTATACATCCAGGATTCTACAATTTTACTCCAAGTTCTCTTCTATTATTTCATTATTTTTGTCCTATTTTTCTAGACTATATCGTGCGCAATTTGAAACTCGCGTGCAATTCGATGCAGCTACTCGACTCCGCTCCGACGTTCCCTTTGGCCCGATTTTGAATTTAATCGACGCGTGATCGATCTCGATTATCGGCGCTCGGTTCCCTTCCTCGCGAAGTGTTCTCGATGCTCGGCTCTTAATGCTCGCAATACGCGTTCCCTTAATGTCCCTAAAACGTGTAGTCACGGATGTGTGTGCCACGATTATCGTCCTAAGGGCGCGATGGCTGTCGATCTTAAAATCGAAATATCACATTACGGTCGACATCTTTCTCAGATTCCTTCCCACTTTCCTGCTCGATCCTTCTCTTTGACCGAAACCGACGTTATGATTAATCGAGGCTTCAAATGATTACTTTCGTACGAGTTTCCGCGTCCGATAGGAATCGAGCGATCATCTCCATTGGTCTCTCGCACAAGATCTTTCCTTCAAGAGGGCTCTTCCGAGAGTCGATCACTCGTCGGTTGCACTCTTATCTTCTTCTTCCTTCTCCTCCGTAGATTTCAGACTTCACTCTTTATCAGTGGGATGCATTTCGATCCGAGAGGAACGAATCACACTTTGTTCGATCGATGATCGTTCACGTTGCGCTTCTTCGAAGATCAGCACCAGCGGAATGGGACGTGATCACTCGACTCTCAGTCTTGAAACGACGGGGGTGAGCGATTTCGCAAAGCGTTCGTGTCAAGGGTTCGTCGACCGGTTTGATCGACCGGTCTTCCGGTGCATAACATACGCGATACGTCTCACACGGATGCCGCGCGCCAACTGAGGTTGACTGACGATGCCGCGCGCGCGGCTCCGTGTTTCACGCCGATTTCCGGCGTCACGTGACGCGGCTGCTCCGTCGACGTCGCGACGCGCCGCGCACAAGACAAGTTCTCCGTCGTCGCTCGCCGACCTCGAGGGGCCAGTCCTAATATATCGATCGATATATTTATTGTCGATGTTAAGTATTGACAGGCCTTCGACTGATGTCGGTAAACTGTTGAAGGCAGAATGAGTCCGCTGATCTCGGGGGGTGCGTCTGCCTGAAGTGAGTAGAAGCTTACCCCGACATCTTTCGAAATGGATCTTGCAAGAGAGAAATAAAAAGGTCTACATCCGTGCTTGCATCTAATATCTATCTTGATGAAAAGAAGAATGAGAAAATCTTTTTTTCCTTCATTTGTGTTTACGTTTAATTGTACGAATAACTAAATTTATATAGAAGTAGGTCAGAGACGGGATAACCACTAAGATTGAAGACGAATTCTAAGGAAAGCTGGATTTTATTTCATTCATAACTACCGCGTTATGCGTTTTTCAATAGCGCAATTTAAGCCCAAGTCTTATAAGAATCGAGTCCTGAATGGAGAAGAAATGTGATATTAAAAGAATTGTTGAAGCGCGCCGAGGCGATGCGAGAGAGAAAAAAAAGAGAGAGAGAAATAAGAATTATTATTCCGAGGAAATTATAATTTTGCAAGTTTCAGAAGAAGTATAATCATGTGAATTGGTTCAGTGCTCTTAAATCTAGACAAAAGAGATAAATCTATTTATATGCAGAATAGACAAAATGGTACAGTGAAGTGAGAAGTAAATAATAACAAATTCCATGAATATCTAAATTTAAAAATAATATATATGCATCGTTAGAAAATTTGTGTTAAATTTAACACAAATTTCATGTGTTTCAAATTTATGTGTTAGTTTAACACAAAATGAATATTTCAGAAGGTAACGTATATGTATTTTATTTAGAAAAATAAACATAAAAAAATGATACTGACGCGGTCTATAAACAAATCATGGAAACATTTTTTTTTTATTATAGTAAAATTAATATTTATGGCATATTAAATTAATACATTTTATTCATTGATTTTAGAATTTATATTTTAAAATACATTATTTTTATGTTATTTATTTATTTAAACTGTATTATGTTGACATTAAAAAATGTTGAATATCAATTTAACACAAATTATTTAAATAACGTAATCATATTATGTGAAATTAATACTCGAATATATTAAAAATGTAACACAAAATTTTAACAAAGACTTATAAATAGGTCGTTTCCAACGTAAATATAAAACGTTTGGTATTGTGTAATATAATTATATTTGGCATTGCATTCAGATCTAACGAGAAGTAATAGATGTAACACTGTGTAATACGATAACAATAGTTGGCGATAGGTGTATGCGATTCGTTAGGTATCGCCATTGTCTGCGGCCAACGGAATTGGTCAACGGAATTGGCTGATTGAGCTGACAGTTGGTGGATAATCGAAGTCGGGTTGGCAAATAACGGAAGCCTATCAATCGACCTCGATATAATATCCGATATATATCCGTATTAAATGCCAGCGACAGACGACATTGCGCGAGACCACAAAGTGGATCACAAAGACGCCACGGATATAGCGAATTAAGCGGAGCAAAAGTCGAGATAGTTGACTACGGGCTACGTTTTAATTAAAAAAGGGCAGCGGGTAAATACGGGTATAGCGGATAATGTACAAGGTGCTTCGCTAACTCTTTGTTAAAGATCCATTTTACCGACAATTTCAATATTGGGATTCGCTCTTTCTTTTAGCTTGATCCTGCTAAGAAATAAAAGAGGTACCTCTCGAGCTCTCTAAGCTATAGAAGTGTGACTATAAATTCTTAAATGCAACGAGATGCAACGAGAATTGTTTTGCGCGTTGCTATTCCGGGCGATCGTGCTTGCAGTTATAAAGTCAAATATATTTGTATTTCTGTTTGAAAGAGAAAAAGAGAGAGATTTTAAATTTTATTAAAATATATTATATTAATAAGTATAATCTTCCAATATATTACCTTTTAATAGATTTAATGTTTATTAAATCTTTACAATAATAAAATTATAAATAGTAATTATAAATATTATTTATATTTTTAAAATTAAGTAAATATGGCAATTTTTTTAATTATAATAAAATTAATTCTATAACATAACGAAATAAAATATCTTTATATAATTACGATAATTGTGATAACTAGGAACTCGAGAAAAGTTTTCTATTTTGAGAAAAAATTTATTTGAAGGTGGAGTCGATAAATAAAATTAAGGTTTCGAATTGTAGGACAGGTTTCGTGTGTGCGTACATAAATAAGAATTAGAAATAGAATTTATCATGCTTTATTTAAGCTTTTCATTACTGTAACAACTCTTAGGGCTCCCCTCCGAAGTGAAAAAATATATCACGCTTACAATATCGACGTAAAACTGCTTGACGAAGAATTATTGGTGTTACGTAGTTTACTTACGTCAACACGTAGATCATTACAGGTATAGTTTCTAAATCCGGAAATATGCGTGTGATAAACCGCATAATGGGATAATGGCTAGATTTATAACATTATAACAGTAATTACCACGAAGCAGACTTCCGCTTTTATCAACTTTCGCGTGAGTTTGACTAACTTTGCGCTTTTTGTTCACTTCGTTCAAGCTGTTTTTCTTGCTAGCTTCATGTCGGGTACTATGCAAAACAAAAAGAAAACGGAAGTGCTTTGAGTAAATTTTTGTTAATGAGTGAATTCCCAAAAGTTGTAGGATTGAGATATGAATAACGATGTATGAATTCCATAGAAAATTCAGGTTGATCGTGTGAGATGTGAGATTTGTAATCGGAATTCCGATGAATCGTTCAGATTTTGTAATGAGACACCGTACAATGTAGAACTGATTAAGTCCAATTTTCATCCCAAAGCGAATCCAGTAATCTCGTCGATATGTAAAACGCATTCTGGTGTAATTGCCGTCGTGATGGACCAACCGTAATCCTTGTACGATATAGTATCTATTAATTACTTCCATCAACAATTTCATGCACGATCGCATTGATCCTCTCACGCAAAAATTAAATCCGATAATAAAATTAACACGGCGTTAACTGGCAAATTTTAAAGAGCTTAGCTAATTTGTTACGCAATAAAAAAGCAAAGCATTTAATTATATGTATATATATATATATATATATATATATATATATATATATATATAATATTACTTATATAATAAACATTTAGTTACTACAATTATAATTATTTTATTATAATATATATATAATAAATATAATATTTTATGTACTCTATTAGGAGAGATCGGAACCCCTTGACAGTTTTGACAATTTCGTCAGACTTTAAACAATTAATTATTATTCATATAGATTTTAAACTAAATAATTGGGTACAATGCAGCATGCTCATATTTACAATAGAAAATCTATATAGAGTGTACAGAACTATTTTTGTCATAAAAATATAGAGAAAGGTTCTCTCTATCATATTATAATTAATTATGGTTAAAAATAATTATGATTAATATGATAGAACCTTTCTCTATATTTTTATGCTAGGAATGGTTCTATATAGTTTTTTGTTGTAAATGCGAATATACTGCATTGTAGCCAATTATTGATAGATTTAGCCAATTTGTTGATAGATGGGTAAGTTGATATCTATCGCGGTGTAAATTGCCTCTATAATCAACTTTATATTAAATTAATAAAAACATAATACATTAAATAAAAAAACAGATAACAGATATGTATTAATTTTTATTAAAGATTGTATTTTTTATATAATTATTTTGTAATAATCAAATAGCAAAATGTTATTATAGGAAAACAAATTAAATTATTTTAGTTTTAGCTTATTTTAATATGAAAATATTAAATACAAAGTGTTGTGTCAGAGTTAAGTCGTTACTAAATGTTCACACACATAATACAGCAAGTCAAACAAACCTTTTCTTAATGAGCCAAAGTACTCCATCTCTACGTACATATCTCATTTTAATTATTTTATTATCACAAATTATTTCTTAAAATAACATGTTGTATTGTAATAGATGCTTTTCTTTTAATTAATAATATATCACTTAATTTACTTTCTTAAGCCGAAGAACATTAATAAGAAAATATGAAATGCTGAAAAATTTAGCCTTATAACTAGCCTTCTCCTGAATAAGATTTTTCTCTTTTCTTCTTATAATACTTGTTTAATTTAAATGACGACAAAAATATCTATGTTATAAGAGAAATATTTGGGATAACTTCTATTGTTTTTTTCGTAATAAATACATTTGTAATAAATACATAAACGTAATGCAATGTCAACAAGCCCCAGTCTTCTCTATATGTGTTACTTTATTTGTTACGTTTTCACTCTCTAGATAGAGTTAAACATAAATAATATCTCGTATTCAAAAATACAAACAATAACTTATAATTAGACATAGAAATGGAAACTAAAACAAAAAACACATATTTTGTATAACACTTCTAGGGAAAGTGAATTTTTGGAAGTGAGGTTTGAAGATTGTTCCCCACATACTATAAATCGAAATAAACATAAATTATATTATAGAATTGTATAATACACTCGCTCATTTACTAATTGCATATGAAATCGCTTATTTGATTTCTTTTGAAGAATTCTGTACGGAAAGAACAATTTTGCTAAAATATCTAAAAATTTAACTATATAGATACTGATCTAAAAATAATTTTATTGGACTATTATAAAATAATTTTGTAAGAGTCTCAATCATGATGAGAAATACTGCAAAATATTTTGTTATTCCAGCAGTTTTGGCGTTTTACATAATTATTTTGACTAATATAATAAAAAATAAACGCAAATTGTATTACAGAGTTGTAACACACACTTATTTACTCACTGTATATGAAATGGCTTATTTAATTTCTTTTGAAGATTTCTTACATCTATTACTAATTATGTCGCTAATAAAAACATTGACAGATTAAAAAATCAGTTTCGCGATATTTGAATGAAAAAAATTTATCTAGATAACAATCGAGGAAGACCTAGATACTATATTATTGATAATTTTGTAAAAATTTTCATTAGAGTCGCATTAGAGCCCAAAATCTATGTGTAGCCATCTGTTTGTGAAACATTCATATTTCTTTCTCGCAATTCGCGCAAAGACACGAATCTAAAATGTTCCCCCACCAATATTTCCTTGCGACTAACACCTCTCAGACGCGAATGCTGGTCATAACCGAAAATCAGAAGTTGAATGTTTGCACGCGATACGTGATTCGAACTCGGAACGTCTATTGCATGCAGATTCCTGGTCTTTCCGTTTCTGTGTTGGACGACTGAATACATAGCTCCCGCGATCACTTGACTTCGATCTCGCAATTCTCTAACGGACATTTCCTGACAAGTTTTCAGAACCTAGGGAAGCTAACTCGGCCAGTTAGTCAAGTTCAGTTTTGCATTTGTATCGATGGTCCGCAAGCACGCGCATATAACGCCGCTTGTTACACCTCTCTGCGACAGACCTGGTACAATCTTCTAAATGCAGAAAGCATGTAGCGTGAAAATTAACGTCTGTTTAGTAATCTATTGTATTTTTATGTTTTTTTTTATGCTATTTTTTTTATGGCTCAATTATTTTGATGTAATTTTTTTCTTAAAATAAAAAACTTTGCTTATCAATTTTTACTACATCGTTATAATTTCAAATATTTTATTCAAGTTTATATATACATGTAAATAATATATATTATTAAAAAAATCACGATTTGCGTCTCAATGTGTATTTAATATTTGTGATTGTAAAACTTTAATAAAGCAATAAAAGTTACATTTCGACAATCAGATTATAGAAAGTAAATAATGTAAAAGTTAACTTAATATTGCAACTTTCTTATTGTGGTTTTATATTGTAATTTTTTATTACTACACTGAAAAAAAAGATTGGTTGCTGCAACAATTAGATAGTAAAATATGACAGAACGTTTTTATGTGGCTGCAGCAACTAGTTTTCGGTTGTAGCAGCAAATTTTTAGTTGCATTAACCTATCGAAATCATATACTGACATTGCGGACACATTGCAGGCTAACACAACTAAAAATTTGCTGCTACAATCAAAAACTGGTTGCTGCAGCCACATAAAAATGCTATGCTATATTTTATTGTACTATCTAAACGTTGCAGCAACCAATCTTTTCTTTCAATGTAGATATAATTCATTTAAAATAAAACTTTGAAGTAAATTTGAAATAAGTTTTTTTTAAGAACCCTTTTGCATACCAAATTTCTAGTTCTACAGTAAAGAAAACTATTTTATTATATTTTACATGAAATTTATTTTATTGTAAATCGTGTGTGATTTGCTATCTAATTTAATAAGTATTTATAATTGTGAAGTTTCAATAACGAAAGAAACGTTGGAAAACTTTGAAGCAAATAATACTGCTATGTTAATAAAACTTAAAATAGAACAGATATATTTAGTGTTTTGAAACTATAGCGCGACTACGAACACATGAAACAACACTGAAACAATACACTAAAAAAATTTCATTTTATTTAAAAGATTAAAATTACTCAAAAAGTGCATCTTATATTTATTAATGTTTCAATTTTTAAATTTTACTATCAGAGAGAGAAATGCATTGAAATTTACTTATAATTAAATTAAATTATTAAGTATTGCGAGAGAGAGAGAGAGAGAGAGAGAGAGAGAGAGAGAGAGAGAGAGAAATTATATTCTACCGTACATAAGATGTGCAATTTTGGAGAAAAACAGGTGAAACACTTTGTGCTTTATTATTTCGGACTTTATAAAATAAAAGCTTACGTAAAATAGCTCTGAATTCTTAAAAACGTCTCTATCGTAAAAAAGATTAGTAAAGTAACTATGGTCTTACATTGCAGATCTCAATTTTCTGTTACTGATACTGTATACCTTGTTTCGTGGATAATAATGATTAATGCCTGCGCGCGTGACATCCATTAGAACCTGATTAGGGAAATGATGTAACGTACTCTGTTCCTGACAGTCCGCGTTACTCTCAATATTCCACGGCGAATAACTCAGAATTTTTGGAATTAATCCCCGAGAACGCGCATAAAGCGTGACTTGCATCGCGCACATCTTGCGCTCATGCGCCAAATCAAGACCGTATACATCACGAAAGGTACCATCGTTTCGAAATTGTCTCATTCTCAGATATCGCTATCTCTTTCATATTCTTTATTATCTAGGAAAAAAATCTGGTTGCCTCATAAATCTATTTTCTGAGATCACAGATATTTCAGAAAAATTTAGATAAATTTCTTTGAATGTATTAATTTCCCACGTTACATAATTCTGTGTAGACACGTGTATGATAAAACAAAAATTTATCTGAACTTCATCATATATTTAGATTATTTAGAATAAATTTTTTTCATTTAATCCAAATTTATAGATTTAAACTTTTGTATATTACATTCATACCCGTCTTGATAATTAAATTTATCAGAGAAATCGATACTAAAAGATTTTAATTTTATTATTCAAAATTTAATTATATATAACGCATATATAATATAGAAACAAATGCAGTAAACTATTGTGAGAAATTTATCCCAAGTACATGGTAGGATCCAACAGGATCGTAGTTGACAAATAAATAATATTTTTCTTAAAACAACAAAACATATTTTTTATACATTTTTTAATGCTTCATACATGTTTTAAATAGTATTATATAAAAAAACATGGTTTATCATATTAAAATCATGGATTAAATATATTTTAAACAGTTTCAGACATGTTTAAAACATGATTTTTATCAACCCTGAGCAGGATACCACTCGTTTCCATCCTACAATCGATATCGTCCGTTATACGGAATCCGCACGTGGATGGGCTTCGACTTCGCTTATCGAATCGCCGGGTACGGTCCTGAGGTAGGTTGGTGGCGGAAGCCGCGACACAAAGAGGTACCTCTCGCCGTCATCCACGATGGGCTGAAGTCGCGGTTTCGCTGTTTCGCTTGGCTTATCGCGCGACGCAGCACTCGCGATTAAAGCGCGCCGCGCCATCGCCGACGCTGTCATCGTCACCATCGACCGCATCGTGAATTCGTCTCGCGTCAGCGACACGACGGTTCACAGGGGATACCCGGGGTATCAGACGCTTTCCCGAGGGTGGGCGGTGTCAGGTTAGGTTCCCGTCCAAGGGTGAGTCTGACAATTTCAGAGCATTAACGCCAATTTCCATATATAATTAGTTTGCGTCTTTTTGTTTAATTGATTTGCCAATTCTCGCTGAATAATTTAGAAATTAGAGACATTATACAAACAGTTATGGCTATCCAAGTCTGATCAACAATGAGTGACGTTAATAGAACAATTCTGCGTCTTTTCCGATGACAAGCATTGCTTTGTTTACATTATGCTTTTTCCGGAGCAGTCTGCGCTTTGTCTTACCTTTTGCATCTTTATCTTTCTTTTTGGAAAAAATTTGAATTTTCTAGTTGTCAGAAGAAATCCTTAAATTTTTTACTAATTGTTTTCAAGTAAATAAAATAAAATCAGATATGAGATAATCGCATATATGATTGAACTTAGTTGCTTTTCATGTTATCTGTTATTAAATTGACAGTTACTACTTTATCGGCATAGTTAACATTATGGTATATTTCTAAAAAGATTACGCTATACAGCTATAATTAATTAATATTTTATGGTTTGCATTATATAATTTAAATAATGTCGATGTCGAACAGATTAATCTAGATACTAATCGTTTATTTTAATAAATAATTAGTGATTAATGTAAAGCATATAAAATTATGTTAAATGTTAAATATTATCTTTGATCGTTACGCAGGATTTTGTTTAATAATAACTTTTATGCTTACTAATAATTCTATATATTACGTCTTTACTGCTTTGCTACTTTTAAACCTTCTACTGTTTCTATTAAAATAGGATGTTTTAATATTTTAGTAGTTTATTAAGTATATTTTAGACAATCTATAATTTGCTTGGAATTTCAAGATATAATAGAATTCTATTCATAGCTTTATATGTTATACTTTTCGTGGTGTGTTTTATATCTCTGCGTGTCTGTACTCCTGATATTTTAATATTTTTTTCTTATATATTAAAAGGGCGCATAAAATTATAAATAGTATTTATTCTTGAATTCTGGAATGAATATAAAATAGACTTAAGAACGAATATAATAATTATTTAAATTTTCAACAATTCCGTAATTCCATAAATTTAGTAATTTCAAAATTTTGATAAATCCACAGCAAATTAAATAATTAAAGTAAATGTTTTCTTATAAAATACATTTTTTACTTAAATGCTTTCTGTTATATTGGACACATGATGCGTTTAAAATATAATTTTAAATAAGCTAAAAGGAACTTTTTATTCTCTCGTTTCTTGAGCCTCGCACGGTTTGGTTACGCACGATAGCAAGCGACACGCAATCTAATCCGCAATTTTGCTCGTTCTATTCTCGCATGTATCTGGACCGCTTTGTACCTGTGAAAAGGGCGAGGTTCGCGATACGTGTTTCAGAACCGTAGCTTGAAATTAATTCCAACGAGTAGTTTCACTTTGAGCTCACTTTAGATGATCTGCTTTTCATGTATTCAGAATTTACGATAGAATTTTATTTATAATTTTATATACCAAAATTTAAAGAATTAGAAATATATTCATATAAAAATATTAAATTATACATATATCGAAATACATAACGTATGATATTATAATCGAAATCCTATTTTGAAATCTGATATGAATTATTTGAAGAATAAAAAAAAATTTAATAAAATAATTGGAACATTATTTTATAAAATAATAATAACAACGATATCAATAATAATCATACTTTTGAACAAATATTGTTCCATTTGAAAATAAAAAATTATGTATATTATTTTAAATAAGTATTTATTAGATATTTTTAAATTAAAAAATGTACATTATTTTTAAGCTTTATATCAAGCACATTTGAAGTCTTAGAATCGCAGAAATTAATCCTTTCAGTACCCACATATATTATACATTCATTTTCAATGGTTTCAAATCATATATTTCAAACTAGTAAGGCAGGGTTTTGCATTCAAATGCCATGAATGCAGCTAGACTTAAATACGACCGTCTAATTTTCCGTTTATGATTTAGATATATGTATGACAATTATAAATATCAAATATTCACATAATAAGAAAAATTATTAGACTCATTCTGAATTAAGGAAAAAATAATTAATTGCTTTCTACATTCATAAAATTTATTTAACTCAATATATAAATGAAAATTCAACAATTTATTAAAGCAGGTCTTAAAATAAGAAATACGTACAAGAATTGTCTTATTATTATTTTTTGTATTACTAAAAGTAGCGCTTTAAACCGAAGCAGATGTTTTTTAGTTCGCATAATTCACATGACATAAATATGCAATTACAAAGAGAAAATATAGAGATTATTAAAAATACATAAAATTAACGAGATGGCTTTCACTGTGTATGAAAGTACATTTTGACATCAAATTTAGATGTATTGCTAATTCGCCATCTTGAAACGGAATGTACTAGAAGCCAAAGCGTTCTTGTTTCGATAGAGTAACGAGAAAGCCGCCAAGCTGGCAAGTCTAACGAGCTGTGTGTCGACGATGATGGATGACGAGGAACAGGAAGAGCTCCGTTGCACCGGCAGCGATGTCGAGATCGAGGAATACACCGACACCGAGGAATCGCCATATGTCCCTTATCAGGCAGGCGGCGATAAGCTGTTCGATACCGATCGCGAAAATTGGCAGAAGCTCCGTTTTCTAGCCACTCTCGTGTCGGTTGCAATATCAGTTACCGTTCTCGTTATCAGCTATCCGCTTTATCTCGAGAGCGTCGCCGCTGTCTCCAGCGCTTACACAGGTAGACAGAGACATACATGCACCTATTTATGCACACACATACACACACACACACACACACATCTTTACGGATTGCACCAATATACGGAGGTACACATGATGTCTAAATTAATGTGTAACGCCAAATTGAGTGGCCAAGCCCGACCGATGGATCTCGCAATTTCGAGATTTCGGAGTTAAATATCTCGGGGATCAATTTCTCGGGATTGCAATTACTGCAAACAATTTATTTATGTCCGCGAACATTTACCATGCTGCGAAATCTACGCGCATATCTCTTGGATTCTCATCATTTCCAAAATTACAGTTCGCTCTGGCTGATATAATATTACAAGAGAATTACATAAAACATGGTAGTATCTAATCTCTCTCTTTAAAAAATATTTACAATATATATTTGCTAAAAGTTACAAACAAAAAAAAACGAAATTTAAATTAGACTTCAATTAGATTTTTTTCATTTCGTATAATTCTCTACTTGTAGTTTTATTAACCGTGGACTCATTTATTTTTTAACATATATATTATTGATTAAAACAGAGTAGAAATATTTATTCGATTAGAGCAGAGCTAAAATTGGACGCCACTTCAATTACACGGTAAATTCATTAATATTGGCGCTTTAATTAATTTCATGTCGCTGTCATTTTGACTTTTTCGCTTTATTCGCGGCAATTTAATATCTTTCCAAATCGGCCTTCGTGACTCTTGCAGGACTCCTTTTCACTGCCCTGTGCTCCGCCTGTATTTTGGGGTTGGTATACTTCGCCGTGGACAGAGTGTCACCGCCGCCGCCGTTAATACCGAACAGCATGCGGATTAAGATCCCCCGCTGTGGCCTGATCAAAATAAGCACTCTGTACGCCCTCTCAGGAATCCTAATCACTCTGTCTCTCGATAGGAATAGGGTGTTGTGCCACTTACAAGATCCGATAAAGGGCATTACCCTCGTCTTCTCTCTCGTCTATTACTTCTTCTTCTGTCAAAAAAGTGAGTGCTTTAGAATTGCATGTCATGTTATTGTTATTTTATCAACGTTTTATCATAATAAGCAAAATAATTTACCATTCATGTAATTGCATTACACAAATGCCAAATTATTTTATTTGTTATGATAAGCTAAAACGTTTTTCCGGCGAAGCGTGTATTAAATGGATGTAAAATTTTAGACTTAATATATTTATAGTACGTATTATTGTTTTATATTTAAATACTTATACAGAAAATATTAATTCAGAAAAATGAAGGATTTATTGAGAATAATTCTGCGGTACAGAGTGTTAGCCTTAGAAATAATGAGAAACTATTTTTGTAATTAATTCTTTTTAATTCTAGAGTGTGATAAATTTTACGTACAAGTTATTGAACGAGTTATTGAATATTAATGAACAGCTATCCTTTCAATAATCATTAGGAAGTCCCATTTGTCATATTAAAACAATTGGAAACAAACTTTTAAAACCTTTTCCCCTGATAATTAGAGAAGAATTAGTGAGCGTGATTTCAATATTTAAGTAATTTTGTGTTATTTTATTATTATATACTGTGTTATGAAAAAACACACGATTGAATTATATTCCATATCATTTCAAGATTTCTGATAGTGTGCTTATTCTTTTTTTTCTTTTAAGTTAGTAATGAAGTTATTTGTGTTTATAAAACTCTACGTTTTTTATATTTTGTTATTAAAAGCATGAAATATATAAAAAGCTTAAATTACATTAATTAAGGGTGATTAATTTTTTTGTACGTAACATTTATAGATCGATAACAATACTGTATTATTCAATAGCGATAGCATTCTAGACTTAATTGCATCAAGTTCCAGAAGTTAATGAAAGTGATCTATTTTCTTGTACGTAAAATTTATTTATGCACGTATCAATAGCAATATTAAAACTCAATAGAATTAACATTCTAGAGTTAATTGTATCAAACTTCGAGGATTTTTTAAAAATAATTAATTCTTGTTATTTTTCGAAATACAATTTTTTTCTAATTGCATGCAGATTTACGGAATTCCATCCCCCTCGAATGTTTTCAGTGATGAGTCTGCAGCGAATATTCTCGAGCACAACTATAATAGTAGGTCTGTTTATAAGCGTCGATTACGGTCTCTGCGATGAGTTTCGTTGTCGAGGAAGAGAAGTTTCTTCGCACACAGCCGCCATGAGAGGATCCTGGGGTGTTCGGGCGGTTTGGACGTTCGTTTACGTGGGCTCTCTCGCCGCCTTCGCCATGTTCTTCACTATGCTTGAACGCCATTACACTACCGGGGTAATTTATCATCGACATTCTTGCGCAAATCGTAGTTTATTCGCTCACAAGACCCGTGGGATCTCCGATGATGTATCGACACAATTTTTATTAAACTCAGTTTCGAAAGAACTTCTAATTTTAACTCTCATCAGAAAAGATTGAAGAAATAGGATTTTTATTAAGTACCTAAGGAATACGTCAAGGAGAAAGTCTAGATGATTTTATAACGTTATGAAAGTCGAAATGATTTTTTTTATTTGATACAAAATTTAATTTTTGTTTTTCGATATTAAGAATCAAAATAAAGTCACTTTGATTTTTTGTGTGTCTTGGGTAAAAGAATAAGAAATATGTTTTGAAACTTTTCTTTTATTCACTAATTACGTAATTCATTAAAAGGAGCGCCATATTTATCGCAGAACATTTTTATATGTACGTTTTTTTTTTCTTGGATATTTGCGGATAAACCGATTTCTTATTTGACGGATTAGTTTTTCGGTCGTCGGATTTTTCGTTTACATCTTCCTAACAACTGGTTTCGGTGGAACGAGTGACATTCGTGATTTTCCGTTTCCAGCAACAGAACGTGTGCCAGATGATGACAACGCAGCACAATTCTTTCCTATACACGGTGTCCCGTCTAGTGTCTTCGCGTGATATTCGTCGTCGTGGCTCCGAGGAAGAGGGTGGCCGACTCTTGCACGTGACCGATCCGGATCCCACGATAAAGCCAAAAAGCTATCCCAAGCCACCGGTGATGCAAACCCTTTTTTACATACACGTCATTGCTTTCTTCGCCATCCTGACGCTCTGCTGGCTCGACACTTTGCCCGGTGTTGGCAGGGTGAGTGGCATAAAAAGAGACGTATCATTTATCTACTATTATCAAGTCAGTTTTCGGAGGATTTTTCTTAGGTCAAATCTTTAACAGTAAAAATTTTCAATTCTTTACATCAACTTATCTTAAATTTGCAATCAATAAAAATCTATATCAGAGGAGAAAGTTATCTTTTAATCTTTAGAGGATCGGAGGCCCTTTTAAGGACTTTGAATCATTTTAATTAATTTTTTGGAATTTGTAGTGTTTTTGCAACTCATAATTAGCTCTAATTAATGTCCGCATATATTTTGGAGAGTAGGGCACTATAAATATCCCGGCACACACGTTTCTCGACAACCGTACCATACACGAGACATTATTTAATGAAATTGATTTTATTGCGTGGACATAATTTACAGCACTAAAAAAATGGTTTTATATACATTATTTGTGAAATTTTTACTCCACAATAATGATAGACAATTATTCTAACAATATCTAATTATATTTAGTTAAAAAAACAAAAAATAAAGGATGTCATTTTTATCCGGACCGAAGGTCTCTTTAGGGATTTGACAGTATAGCGCCAACTTTTTCGCCACTTAACCCCATGACATTGGCAAAAAAAGTTCTAGTTCTTAAAGTAAAAAAGTGATTGAAAACATGCCGGTCCTCAAAAGGTTAAAATTGATATAATGTGTTTTCGTTTTATTTATAATTGTGGATTTTAATTTGGATTTTTATGACATTTTTACACGACTGTGTAAAAATAATTATCAGAATAATTAACTCCGAATTTTATTTCATCAATCACGAAAATAAAAAATTACAATAATTTACGAAAGTTAAATATTTTAAAAATATATTATTTATTTATGAAATACAAGTTACATTTTCAAATATAAATTTTTCAAGATTTTTAAAAATACATTTCAAATGAAACTGTTAAACTGTTACACATAACGTTATTATTTTGATAATATACATAAAATAGAAAATATAATTTTTTATTTTTGGCTATGAGTTGGCAGCTTTCCTAGAGAATATTAATTAAATATTTATTTAAAAAAATAATTTTTTAAATGGCGTTTTAGGGTCTGTCACCCGTTGAACTCTATCGTACTGTCGAACGCGGACTAATATGCCACTTTAAAGGCGGCAATCTATGCGCGAACGTTTCCAGTCACGGGTGGACTTTCTTATTTGCGTATGTTATCTTCGCGATCTCGAGTCTCAACTTCCTGTCGTTATGCGAAAGCTCGGTGTTCAGCGTGGCCACCGCTACCGTTTCGCTTCCGCTGTCTGGTATCTGGTGGAGCATTTACAGGATGGACGTTGGTTTACACGGGGGTAAATATCTAAATGAATGGTGCATGAAGTGTTGTAGCTTTAGCTTGAATTTTGCAACAATTTGCCTCGTATTATGCGATATAAATATTAAAACGGATAACAGATGTTAAAGCAAAAGCTAGTTCCGTAGAGAGATACGTGAAGCATGGTTCGTAAGAATTTATTTTCTGGAATATAATCTTCTAAAGCAGGATATTCTCTCTTAATTGAGTTGGGATAAATTTCTTTCAGTTTATTTGAACTTATTCCTTTTTTTATAAAAATACAAATAATTACATATTAGACGTTCTTTTTATAGATTAGATATCCGGATTACGAATTCTCAATTTCAATTAAGAATTAACATGTTCCCTCTTACAGTTACATTATTACGAATTCGTTTATGAATTCCTTATAAGCACGTGTCATTTTCTCAGACCTGCTTTCTGTAGATTGCCTAAGTAGAATATAGAAATAGTAATAATATAAAAAATTAAAAGTAAAGAGCGGGCTAATGAGAGTGGTAGAGTTTTCTCGTTAAGGATTCAACTCATTTCTATTCTATGATTATTGCTGAAGATGACTCGAATGTCAGTCCAAATTAAATAAATTGAAAATTTACACATACAAATTTGCGCAATGCTTATATCGCTTCACTTTCATTAGCCCACTTTTTACTTTTAATTTTTTAACATTTTCAAAAGTGCGTACAATTTTTAAATTACTATTTAAGATTACCTTTATTAATTGTCATAATATTATAATATCATAAGAACATCATCATAATTTATTTGTCACTTATAAATTTATTTTTAAATATCAAATGATGACGTCCTATATGATATCATTAACTTAATTAGGACTCTGTATTTTACCTAGGCATTTGATCACGTAATTGCAAAAACCGAAGTACTGAGCCTTTAAAAGATTTCTCTTGAACAGGTTTCATCTCCTGGTCACCGGGAGTAACGGGCGAGCTGATCTGCGCCTTGCTCGGTCTTCCTGTCGTGCTACTCGGTCTGGGCCTGCTGGTCAGATCGCACTTCAGAGATACACAGCTTCCTTACCAAACTATTCAGCCGCCCGACATTCAGCCGCACGAGGCCTGTCACAGATGAATCACTCTGTAGCACCTAGCCTGGCCTCGCGACGAGGTCGACACCACGTGCGGTAATCCACGAAAATGAATTCTGATCGATTCGACGGGTACGACGGTAAACCATTGCTCTTACGTCGAATTGATCGGAACAAACGATATTAACGAGACAAATTTCACCAAGCCGGGATAATGTTATTGTTGTACACTTGACAGATATATTTTGTCAACTGTTCCCAGATGCATTGATGCTCTCCCTTCGACCACGAGGTCATCAAGGTAAAATGAATCATAAAATGATCTTCGATTCGTATATGCACATTCTGTCGATTTTCGTGCAAAAATATATCGACAGACGGTTGATTCGGCGTCAGTTAATTCTGGCTGTAACGTTTTCTCTTTAGAAATAAAGGATTAGAAAAGAATTAATTTAATCCTATTAAAGAGAATGAGGTAACCGGACTCTATAATACTCTATATGCCCCTACTAGGCTTTACAATTTTCTTTTATTTTTTGCTGACTCCAAAATTAAAAAATTGGTGATTACATTTAAAAGAGGGAAACATTTCTGAATGTTAATAAAAATTATGAGACATTTTGAAACATTTATATAGTTGCAGTAAAAATTTAAAAAACGTAGCATTCCACGCATATTGAGTACACGTGACATCCAATATGACCTAAGTATGTTTCCCTCTTTTTCGTAAAACAAAAATTAGAAAAATGAAAAATAAAGTGATCCATGTTTTTTATAAGATTGTAAATTATTATCGACATATTGACATGTTTATTAATATATAAGAATACACAAAAACCGTTTCCAAATTGGACTTATCTATTTATTTCCACGATGTTTAATGGGTGAATTAGAATTCATGATTTGAAATAATAAAAATATAAAAAAAAAATTAACACAATCGATATATGTACACTCAGTTACCTATAGTTGGTCATATTAGTTCTACCTTACAAAGAAGTTTTTCTCTTTGATTATAATGAAAGCTTGTGGCGAAAATAATAAATTAGCTATCTGGTGTTGTAAAGTATGAATATAGAGTTACAACAACACGACTGAAATTAATAATCATTTTTTTGTAAGAACTGGAAAGGATACGGGCTATAGTACGGTTATAGTTACGGGGGGGATAGTGAATAAAGCGCGTTTTAGTGAATAAAGAAGTTTCACACTTCATAGATATATTATTTGCGCGACGTCTTCTGCGCTTGACTCCTACTACCCGTATCCTTTCCAGTTTTCTTTGATTTATAAGGAATCTTGGTTAGTTTGATTTGTTATACATTTTTTTGTAGTTATAGGAAGCGATTACTTTCCTACGAAATATTACATCACGACTATGATAGTCTGGATTTTCTTTACTGATAACTAAATGAACAAATTAAACAATAAACTGATTCAATCAAGTCAGATAGATAATCTGCACAAACTATTACTGTTACCTGTTGAATTAATTGTGTAATTACTCGTACTTACAAACAGTGAATAGGGCGTTTTGAATACACGCTCCATATTGGGTCCGGTTACCTTAATTTATTGTAAAACGGTCTATTTACCGCTTTATTTTATTAAATAATATTTATTGTAGATATAAATTTAATGTCAATATAATTTAGTTGAGACTAAAATTCTTATCGTGAAAATTAAACTAGTGTCAGAATTAGTTGACATTGTTAACGAAAAGTCAGCCGAAGATTTTCTGAGCGGTATTTAGTATTTTAAATATGCACTTTACGTGCGTGCTCCCGCAAAATTCATTTCTACGAACGCGGAGGAATAGCGCGCGAGCATTTGTGATAAGAAAAAAAACGCTAATTATATTGATAATTATCCCTTATACGAAGAAAAGAAGGATATGATAGTTGCGCGGGGAAGAAAGGAGAAAGAAAGCGATCGATGTTTTCTACATATTTGCCAAACGAGAACGTTCGCGCTGTTACGCGAGCGCGACAACGTTATAGCCAATTTATATTTTATTTTGATAACGAGATGTTTTATATATTTTCGAAGAAGTTCAAATTACACATGTTGAGGACTGGAGTAATGAGTGGACGAGGCAAAGGGCCCAAAAAAAGTATGTTTCTAACTACAAACTTGCATGCACAAGAGTTAAGAGTCTTCCAATCTTACTTGACTTCCAAACTTCAATGTCGTCACTCTCGAACTTGAGTGTTTTTGAAATCAGAAAATGAAATATATGGACGACCAATTTCGAGATCATATTGATTAATTTTAATGATCACTCAATTAAAATTCTTAAAATATTTGGAAGCATTTTTTCTTAGATGCCAAAATGTGTATGTTTCTCTGGAAATGGACCAAATAACAATCATTTTTCAATGATAATTTTGTTATGGCAATGAATCTATGCGAATCTACATACTGTAATTATTTGTCTAATGCTTGTTTCTATCATGTAGATTAACTTTAATCTGGATTCAACTTACTCTTCATTTTTCTCTGATTCTTATAATTAAAAAAAAGATGAGTTAGTTGAAAAAAGAGATTAAACTGCATTGATACAAGTCTAAATTAGAAATATTAATTTAATTTCATTTAATTAATGACATTTGCCTAAATCAGACGTTAATTTAATTTCACTTAATTAATGACATTACTGCAGTCCAATTAGTGCCAATCAGATAGTTAAACTCTGTTAAATGTCCTATGGATATTGGCTAAATGATACTACGGAGATATCGCCAAGTAGGGAAATGGATACTGACACTCTCTTGACGAGTTGAATCTTGGGAAACCGAGTTATGTTGGAACCCAAATCTCCTAGAGACGTTCTAAAGACATCCAAAAGACATTCTATAAGGACGTCTCCTGGATATCTTTCGTGCTGTGCGAGAAGCTTAGCTTCAATTCGCACGCAACATTTGCAACTCTGTGCACACGGATGTAGACGACACTCCATCTCGCCAAAGATAGTTTGGGAAAGAAGGTTCACTTACGGCTAAAGTCGCAGTTTTCAACTTTCATGTTGGGAATAAAATAATAAAGTAAATAAGCGAGCGACTGAAATACGCTCGCACGCGTGCGTGCGTGTGTATGAGTGTGTATTTCCTCTCTACTATGTTTCCGCTAACATCAGACAGTTACTGTATCAATAACTTAAGCGCACAAACTGTTACGAACTAGTTGGGTCCTGGCCGTGCACGTTTAACTTGCGTTTTCCCTGCTGTCAACTTGTAAAACTCGTCACGGCATCCACGGAAGTTTCCAAATAACGTTAACTACCCGTTTATGCCGCCGTTAGCAAAAATTTCTTCCATGTATCTTCCTCTTCAGAGTACCAATTACATATATTACCATCTTTTTAATATTTATAAATTTGTTACCTTCTTATTTCTCTATTGGATTACAATAAATATCAATATTGGCTCTTATTTTAAGTTACATTCTCTTTCAATATTTCAAGTTTTCTTTATGTATATTATCTTTTACAAAATTGCTTTTACCGTAACAAATTGATAATATATTTTATTATGACATTTTTCTTGAAATATTTATGATGTAATTATAAACGTTTTATATTTATATCTTTTTGGCTAATTTTCACTTTATTAATCAGTGTTTCTTTTTATTAAAAAATTTAATAATTTTTAAAAAGTTTATAAAAAATTAGAATTAAATTAAAAATGGAAGTTATTAAATTTTGTAAGAAATTATTTTTATAATTTTTTGCTTTACTTTTTCCCTCTTTTATTTATTTTTATTCCTTATAACCACGAAACATCTGTCGGTCATCCCAAACTTTTATGAAAAGTTCTCTCTCTACTCCCTGTCTTCGTAATTCCTTCTCCTCCGAGTGAAATTACTAAATAATCAAACTTCTTTGAAAGAACAAAAAGGAAAATCAAAAGTTCAAAAGCGGCTCAGAGCGATCTTACAGAATGAAAAAAAATAAAAGAATATTCGTGCCAAAAACACATTCGAGTCTCGTGTGACTCGACTTAAGCTAATTGTAAGTATTACCGCGCGTTTGCATAGTGTTTGCATTATTACAATATTTCGGTATAATAATAACGATAATGAGATAATAACAATAGTAATAATAATTTGTAAGTGTCGTTATTTATGTCAGGTGTCGGATCGCGACACGCGGCGTAGCTCGTTGACAGCGATTATTGAATTCAGGCTGTAAGTTAAATAGATAGTAAGTCAGAGGAAGATATTAACTTTGTTGGAAGTGTGTCGAAGTATCGTATTCTATGGAAATGGAAGCAGCTATACGTCCACATTTTTTACAGTAGCAGTAATGGCATTTTAAGGGAAAGTAAATAACAAACTAACGGCGCTGACTGAGTGCAACGATAATAAAGTTAGTACGCCACTCTCCTTGTTGCAATCAGTAGTTTCGTCGATAAATCGCTAAATGTCGACTACCGCTAAATGTCATAGTAGTAGCCTTCGTAATGAAGTTGAATATACTCTCTTGTGCTGTGTCTAACGTAAATATAATTAATCAGAGGCTTTTGGTGCAGGAAAAAAAGACCGGTTTATGAACTTTTTCTTTAACAGAAAAAAATCTGTAACATCTCTTTTTATTGTATATACCAAAGGCCTGCTAGTTACATCATTTAATTTCCAAACAAAGTTTTTGCTTCATTCCCAACTAATTTTCTATTCTCCCAGATTCAATTATTTTTTGCGAAATTTCAAACAATTCCTTACTGCGCCAAAGTCCTCAATTTTAAACATGTACAAGAACAATTTCTGTACTTTATACGCACATATATATACATATATTTGTTAATTCCTAAACGAATATGCGGCGTGTAGCATATAGAGATACAATTTATTTATAGATGCCAATATATATACGTCTCACAATTAACATACTCTGTATACGTACAAGAGTTCAGATGAAGGAATTGAAGTGCAATTTTAAAAATTGCTAGACTCAACATTTCCCCCCCGTACGTCCCTATTCGATTCCGGTAACGAGACTGAAACGAAGGTGCAAAATTCGTGTTGCGCTATTTTAATTATATAATTAAACATAGAAATGCAATAATTAAGTCATATTAACTTTCTCTTGTCAAGACTCCGCGCACTTAGTCGGTTTTGCAAATAAATATTTATTACTTTCTATTTTGATGTATTCCATTGTGATGCAATATTTCGCGTCAGTTTCGCCTCCGTCTTTCGATGTACGTCGTATTAAGTAAAATCGCCTAGATGTAAACAATTTAAACAATTTAAACAATTGTAAATTATTTCGCAAATTGTTAATCTCTTTGATAACGCGTACTTGCGTTTTCTATGTAAATCGTAATACTTTTGATTAATATTTCTTGCGAATTTCTATGTGCTACATAAATTCTTGTGTCTTATCTTCAATATTTTCAATTTTTTTTATACGATATAAGAAAGCTCTTTATAAAAAAAAAAAACTCCTTTTTTTCTTAAAGGCAAAAAGTTTGAATATTTATTATATGAAACAACCTTTGATGAAATGTTTTAATGTATTAATTTTTATAACAAGTGATTATGTATTATTTTTATTATCATTACATTTTATTAAATTATAATTATTAGCGATACTTTTTATGACTTATAGATGACACAAGGATTTTTATGGTCAATAATATAAAATATTATACAAAGCGTTACTAAATAAAAAGTAAGAAGTGGAATAGCAAGTTTTCCGACGATGTCAGAATAGTAGATAATAGACGACTGTGTCTTGTACTGCATTCTCTTCAGATCTCAACGCTTTAATGCGATTTTGTTGATAATCTTACATATATGGTGTTTTCCTGATAAAACATCGCGTAAAATTTTGATTATAAAACCTTCAGGGGGAAAAGACATGTGTGTCAGTTTTAGAAAAGAAAATGTGGCCATTAATGTTAATTAAATTAATAGTTTCTTAAACACGGAGACGAATATTGTAAGCAATAGATAATCATTTCTACACAATGATTCCGTCGTTAGCTATTGTAAACACGTTAATATCCGCGGAAAATACGGAAAGCTAACATTGCATTATTCGTATATGTATGACTGTTATCGTCTTCTATGGCTTTGTCGAAGACGTAATCGTAATCCCCCTAGACGTAATCGTCGTAATTACGATAATTCAATCGTGCCATTGTGAATTGTGGATAATATCCTAGTCGTCCGATATTTTGCTTGGGATTTGTTAATGACGCATGAGGCGTCAAATTGCATAATTTTGTGAAAGGTAATATATAATATATATATATATATATAATATAAACGAGAAGCTTCGCTCAAAATTGTGATGCCGTCACCGCGGTATCGCCATTGTAAGCATTTCCGGCCGTGGATATGACATATTAAATGTGTGCTAATATACATATATATACTTATGTAAAAAGTCATGTTATATCTTTTTCCTACCCGAAAAATACATTAGTTACGATTAATTTTGTCAACGTCAGCTAATAAATTGATTAACTTCAAATCTATTCCTGTCGGCTTTATAATTAGCTTACTGTTCTTGTTCTTAAAAATACTGTTTAGAGCTAGTAAAGGTAATTTTTAACAGTTTTTAACAATTTACGAAGATATCTTAGGATTCGTTCCACTTAACGTTCGCAATGCTAGCATTCATCATTTTATCCTTGTTTAACATTTGATGACAACAAGGCTGGAAATGATATTATACAAGCGTTGCTAACATTAAATGGAATTCTTAGTTGTGAACATGTAACCCCAACTAGTTTTATTTTCACCGATTTTTTGTGTATATATACATATTTTATAATTTACAATATTCATTTATATTCATTTTCACCAGTTTCTTTGTGTGTATAAATATTTTATAATCTACAATATTAATTTATTAACAACTACATCTTTTTAACTACATCTTAACTTTCACGATAATAATTAGAATATCACATCTCATGTAACTAACTTTACTGTTTATATTATTTTATATAACATTAATAAATATATTATATTAATATATTATATTAACGATGTTAGAATATGCTGTGAATTATTCTTCCGCAACATGTAATCTAATAATTGAAATACAATTTTCCTCGTTCTTTTGAATAAATTTTAGATTACTAATGCTTTTAATTTGATATAAAAATAAATGACTTTGCATAAAATATTTATGCAAATCTAGAATCAAAGCCGTCAGAGCTTGCGGGCGGTTAATCTGGCTATTTTGTGCAAGTTGCCTATCCTGTCAGACATCTTTTTACCACCACGTACATAATCTTCGTATTGTACCTCGGCAAGCGTCTCAAAGTTCAACTTCTCCATGATCCGTTGGCTGAACGTTGAGGCGGCGATGGCAAAAGCCACCTCCGGTCGTACGTGCTCGTTAACGATTTTGTCGGCTATACAGATCTGCTTCAGCTTCCTGGTGCGCAAACCCCGCGCGACCTCGAGACTTTTCTCCGTGATCTGCCAGCCGATACCGCGCTCTTGACATTTTGAATCCGTGCCTATGTAGAAGATTTCCATGGCACCCCGCGCGTTATACTTCTCGAAAACGTCTACTTGCGATTCTATCTGATAACGTAAATAACGTGATTCAGCATACTTAGAGCATAGTTAGAGCGATAAGCTTAATGGAATCTGCTGCATGCGTGTTTCTTAGATTAGGCGATTACACAGAGAAAATATATACATATACTATGTTCAACTATTAATTACTTTTGTTTCCCAAATATTTCAAAAGTTCATATATCCGCAAATCCAGAGAATGGAAGTAACTCATTACTTGTAACTGTAACTTTGTTATAGTTACAAGTTACTGTTTTGGTAACTGTAACAGCAATAGCAACAGTTACATTTTTTTGGTAACGATAACGAATTTTACAGTTACTTTTATCGTTACTTTGCATACGATTGGACACAAGCCATTCATAATGCTTGAGATTAGAAAGCCAACCCCTATAGACACCCGTCCTGTGATTAGTGGTCGTCGATTTAAAAAATGTAACGGAAAAGTAATGAAAAGTAGCGGCATGTAATGAGTTATTTTTTCTCAAATAACGATAATTGTTCTCAAATAACGATAACTGTAACAAGTTACTTTTAAAAATCGGTAATTAGTAATGATAATTTGTTACTTTTTCTATACTTGATTACGAGTAACTTGTTATTTTTGGAAAGTAACTTTTCATTTCCTGCGCAAATCTATCATAAATTCATTACAAGCATCAAAAATTTATTTAAAATATATTCTAAATCCTAATAAGTTCAATATTTCAAGATTATTATAATAAATCAAGATTACTAAATTAAAACAAATTCAATTTGCTTATCATATTAAATTGTATTTTTGATAAATTTTTACAATATTCTCAAAAAAAAAAGTTATTGTTTTAAGTACGTGATAATAAATTTTCTCTAAAATTTATAACAACTACATTTTAAAATATCAAGAAAATATTTTTTGTTAAAGATAACCGTTACTTAAAAGAAAAAATAAACCAAGTAATCACGTTTCTGTAATCCGATCTACGAAGCTTATCATTATTTATGAAAGAATTACAAGATCTCAGAGGTAACTGGAACACTTGTATTGACATTGTTGATTGCAGCGTGTATAAAATATGATATAAATCATGGACTTACGCCATCGATGAACTCAATCAAATCCCGACACGAGCGATGCTTGATGTTATTTTTTACAAAAAATGCAAAGGAGTCCTCTTCTTGCTGGGAAGACATCTGAAAATGTAAATGGATATTTACAAAGATTGACGAAATAAAAACTAATATAAAAAAATAACTATAAAAAATAACAAAATTAATTTTCCTTCACTGTGACAAATTATCTTTATTTCAATACGCGTCGTACACGAACATGATGGAACATGCAATATCTTCTTTATCTAGAAATTATCTTTAAAACCGCCTTTCCGATATTGCGATCGTTTATGATACTGAAAGAAGTGTCAATTTACTGTCAAATTAATCCAGCGCAGGTGGATCTAAATCGCTAAAGTCGTACGAATCGCGGCGAATTTATCAGACTATTTATCAGACAGCGGTAAAATCGACAATAAAATCTACGACGTGCCAGAAATAAAATCATATTTACCGAGTCGATCATATATGCCAATATTTAAGCCCGCGCTTTTTTATATAATACTTGCATGTAACTTGTTGAACGCCACGGCGACAACGCGATCCGATCGATCGACAGCAATCACCGTGCATCCGTCTTTAATGACCTCCCTGAAGACCAACTGCATCTCTTCGGCAGCTCCGGGATCCTCGTACATACCCATGCCGATCGCAATGCACTCCTGCCGCATGGAATGCTGCTGTACGATCAGAGCATCTTCGATTCTGTCCTTACTAAGCATCCTGAATTCGATAGCGCCTGAGCGATCGGTACCGAGGCAGACGGGCATGATGCGTTACACAGAGATTCGACTGGAAGAAACACTACGACATCACTATAACTAATCGATACACGCGCAAGTTTATCACGCTTGTCTTGCGCATCCCGTCCTATTTTTTTAAATTAAGCGCCGTATCCGATTCAATAAGAAAGCAAGAGAGGGAGATCCTTATTGTTTCCTGATTTTCTTATCCCGATTCTGGTTGAGTTGGAACGAAAGTTCGTAGTTCGATTTGCGTTTATTTGTGTCATATCCACATGTTTTTAAAAACATTGATAAATATATTAATTGATAGAGCAAAGTTTTAGCTTAGGAATCTATTTTTTTAATTGCGATACGATGATTTTTAACAGAGTTATAAGCAATCAAAGTCAAAACGCACCTTTTATTTAATCTGCGATAACATAGTAACCAAAAATCTTAAGAGAAACACATTTTTAATAATGAACGATTTTAAAAAAAATCGGAAAAGTTTAATTTCGGTTTAAGTTTTACGTTAAAAAATCGAAAATTTGTGCAAGTTTAAAAGTAAATGTTTAAAAATATCAAGCAAGTGAGAGTAATTCCGTATTAATATTTGCGTTATCTTTTTTCAATATGTTTGTGTATTTCTTGCAATGCTTACATTGAATTCGAACGTTTTGGCTCACTTCGAGTCATCATCAGTGATGTACATACTAATTATTTAGATCAAAAACCGTCAATTAGTCCAAATTCTAATTGATCCTAAGTGATGGAATATTACGGTAAGTAAAAATGAATAGATTACAATTGTATAGTTCAAATGATTCATCCGTTGAATGTGAGAATGTGGTTAAAATGTGCATATCAAATTTGTGTGGAATTATGTCATTTTTAAACGTCTTACGACTATCCTCTACCACGCCCAAGCAAATAATAAAGAACAAATTCAACTTATGGATCCATAAATAAGATCAATCGCTCGGTGAATAAGCTGCATTCCGAAATCTATTTAAAAAAAAGTATTGCAACCTTTGAAGCCTTGTACGTTAATACATCACTGATGATGGCTTGAAATGAGCCGAAACATTTGAATTCAATGTAAGCATTACAAAAAATGCACGAACATATTGAAATTGAAAAAAGATTATTGCGGAGTTACTCTCACTTGCCCAATATTTTTAAACATTTACACTTTTAAATCTTAAGAGTCTAAATACATTCTTTTTTTTTTGTAAGTTTTTTTGGCTTGTGACAGGCTCATAAAGTGAGATGAAAATTTCCCGTTTTCCAACTCGTTTTTTCTTTGTTTAAAAATTATCAAACTCACAGAAACTCAAGTGGCGTAGTAATCTTTCGAAAGTAGAGATTTTAAGCTTTAAAACCGTTTTTTAAATTTTGTTCAATTTTAATGAAGTTATCGCTGCTTAAATTTTGGCTACAAACTTTGTTTCAATTCATATGTTAGTATTCTAAAGCGTAAATTTTAAAATTAATACTTTACATTGGCTGTCGCAGCAAACTTGCGATCGACTTGCGATTACTGTAACCATGATTAAGAAAGAGGCGAATTCTTAAATCTTAAATATTTTATCAAGCGAGACTTGCAGTATAAATTATTGCACAAACTTGAATAGAACGAAGTCTTATATTCAAAATATTTTAAATGCCAATTGCAAGCAACCGAAGTTAAAAGTTACAAGAATAATATTCGAAAAAATTATAGAAAAATATCTGTGAATTCAGTATTTCACTGTTCTATCCACATTTTCAACTATTTCACGATAGATGATTACAAACACTCGCATTCTTTGTATCTGATACAAATTTTTTATATTAATTCTGGAGCTATGGAGAAAAATGTCATTGAAGGCTGAAACAGGAAGAAACGGCAAACAGGGAAAAACTTCACTTTGAAGCACAACGAAAGCGATCTTACCGGATCGAGATTCACGAGCGGTGTCTGCTGTTGACGGGACGCCGGGATATCGCCAGGAGATAAAAACTATATCGCAAATCGCTCCCCATTGTATACATCCCGTTTGATTACAGGCACTATCGTACTCACGCAGCGATTTAAGTTAATAACCGACAATCTCACGTAAGCCGGAGGCTATCTAAGCCGCTGGAAAGCGTCATGTTAACTTCCTCATTATCATTATCTTACTTACTATCACTTTACTACAGTGGATACGTAGGAAAATTTCGCGTCTTGTCGCCGATAAATCTCTTTTTGTGAAAATGAAGGTGAGATACAAGGTTCTGATTATACGAGATTTAATTTATTAAACTTCTGTGAAATAGATTTGATTTTTAGTCTCTTAATAACTGCTTACAATATGCTATCTAACTGTGATGTCTAGCTGTGTGTCTAGCTGTGCACAAATGGCTGTGACAATCTTGCAGTATTTGTGCAATTTATTTTTATGAATGAGTGAAGCTTGCTTTAGATCTATAATATAGATATCGGGATAGAATTTTATCTGTAATTTTATCTACGATAATTTTATATGCTATGCAGTTTTATCTACGTATGATATATATTAACACGGAAGTAGAAGTACCGAGCATTTATTATTGATCGTATCTATTTTTTAGATTAATATTATATATATTTTTTTACATAAAAGATAAAAATCTGAAATTTGTTGACTTATTAATGATTATGCCATTTATACTAATAAAATATTTAATTTTTTATCATTTTTATTTTTACAGTAATTTTTACAGTAATTGCATGATCCTTTTAGGGAGTAACAACATCAATATTTTTAATATTAATATATATCTTATACAGTTATATTCTAATTTTTTTTCTATCACATAAAATAGGATACAGATTTCTCTCTTGAAGTGACGCAAATTATCTAAGACTTTAATTGGAAGCTTCGATGATACAATTATATTGAAATAATTTATAAATATATCATAATATTAATTTATTAAATACAATTAATTGATTAGTTTAATAACTTTAATTGTTTACGAGATATAAAGAAATACAATAACAAATATTTCGATGCCGAGTCATTCTCAATGTTAATACACATTCAAAAAATTATAATATTACATAAGAGTTATTGGTTTCTCAGATCAAAATTACAATATTACATAAGTTATCTAATAAAATTATAGTTTTGATCTGAGAATCCGATAACTTATGTAATATTATAATTTTTCGAATTTGTTATTGTATTTCTTTATATTTATTTTGGAATGTTAAATGTTTTTAATTTATTTTTAATTAGCTCGTAGTCCTTCTATTTATTTATATTGAATTATTCTAAGTGAGTCATATTATTAACTTATATTTTAATTGTTTAATTCAAGATTTTGGTAACGTTACTTCAAAAATAACTCATTACCATTCTTTTTCCTAAAAAGCAACTCATTATCGTTACCCGTTATTGATTTACAAAAGTAACTCGTTACCGTTACCGTAACTCAAAATGTAACGAGTCATTATTTTTTTTCTTGTAACGATGTTACAAATAATACGTTACTTGCCAATCCTTTAATTGTTATTTGATTAGAGAAAGGGAGAAAACAGGAGTGCTGCAGAATTATTGGGAAAATTATTTTAACATTTATATGCAAATTCAAAGTATTAATTTGTTTGTATTTATATTCAAATATTTGAATCAGATTTCTGATTACATAAAAATGACGCTACGTGTAAATAAAAAGTTTTATATAATACATTATATAATATAGGATACGATCAATTTTTCGTCATTATTGTCGCACGAAATCCACAAATCCAATATATTTTTCCTCATATCTGATTACGTTCCTATATGTCGTAAGAGTCTATCAAGCATTATTCTCTAATTCTATTCAAATATTATTATTTTAAGAATACATCCATTTATTTTTCCGCTGTGATGCAATTGTATGTAATATTGATAAAACGCAATATATTTATACAATATATATATACAATATATGTAAAATTTTATTTTTTGTAACTTCTCTTTTTAGAACATAATATAATATTAGCAAATCAATTATCAGACAAAATTACTTTTCTCTTGAAAACTTTTTATAAAAATACCTTCAATCTTTCGATCACTCCAATTTACATAGTACTCATATTTTTTTATCTTAAAATTTTGACTTTAAAAAGATATTATCGTAAAAATAAGAAAAAATTAAAAATACATTCAGAAATAAAATCCAGATCTTACAAACTTTGAATAATTCTATCATAATTATATTGAAAAAAGCAAAGCGAAACTCAAAACAGAATTTTTTAAGATTATTATACAAAAATCATTAAATAAATTGATCTCGCGAATTGATGAACACTTTCGTACAGCTTGATTGATATCTATAACCCCAACTACATAATCGTTTATTTTTCTTCTTCAGGTTACCTGCAATTCGTTTCAAAAAAGAAATACTTTTAGAAAACTTTTGTAATATCTTTTCCTATTAAAACTAGTCGATCTATTTCTTTAAAAATTGCAATTATTAATCATTTTTCTCGAAAAATTAAATTTCTTAGTTATAAAATGCCGTTCATTCGGTCAGCAGGCTGTTTTTCGCGCGGTATAGTAATTCTATCGAGTAAGATTGAAGTTATTCATAAAAATTTGTGCCTATTACATTATAATATCTATTATTATTTCTAATTTATTTGGGTGAATCAATAAATAATCTTAACATGCATTATCTTGATTTTTGGGACAAAATTTAATTTACTTATTGAGAATCATTTATTGTACATTACTCCTAAATCTAATCAAACTTTATAATGCGAGTGGCTTTCCTAACCATAAACTACTGGCGCAATTATTGTCTACATCGGGGAGAGCCTTTTAGCTACCAAGACACACTGTCGGTGTTCCTGGTTATTTATTCTTTCGCTATATTTCTTTCCGTTGTACTCGTACTCATCGTACGGAACTTTCAAAAGCTGGTCGAAATGCAATTTCATCGCAATTTGATAGGAATAATTGGACGTCATGATAGCGGAGACCAAGGTCGGCACTGCGTCGGCGTTCGTCACTTTGTTGCTACCTTGTATCGTGATAGGTATTCTCACGTTTTTGCCACGTCTCAGCTCTTTACCAAGCTCCAATGAAGAAGCGACCAGCATTTCACCTATTCGTCGTTTCCCGTAATTGGGCAGAGTCGCCAGAAACATGATCTCGAGAATACAGTTGACATAATAGTGCTTGAAGAGATTTGTTCGCGAATCCACATCTATCATGAAGTCCACCAGAGCTTTTGATGATTTGTATCGGCAATTTTCACTGAAGCGTTCGAAGAAGCTTTTCTCTGAACTATTGGAGGACATCTGATAAATTGAAAGTAGCCGTAAAAAAATTTAAGATCTGACAACTTATTAGGGATCAATACAAAATGTTGTACTGGAAAATTGTTCACTCACTTGGATTTTATTGAACGCGACTCCAATAACTTCGTTAGTGGTGACGTCGACGGCCACCACACTCACGCCGTCCTTAGCCGCGTACAAACAGAGCTCCTCGAGTTCCTTGGATGCTCCCGGTTCGGAATTCAGTTCCACAGCTATGCATACTTTCTCGTAGAGGAAGAAGCTCTTTCTTATCACATTGAGAGCACCCTCCAAGGTATCGTCCGACAAAGACTCGAATTCTATCTGACCGTTCTCTATCGAGCCCCAAGGCTGGTAGTAGGACATATTTTTGTGCGTGTTGCTGAAAAACAAACATGATTTTGTTACGATTATTTCGAAGAAACTAAGTTCAAAATGAAATAATATGAACAAGAAGAACTTCAATTACTTCAAACAAGGGGGGCTATGGAAATTGGCACGGTATAAAAAGTGCGTATCAGGTTAAAGTTTTAATAAGTCACATTTACTCACAATCATTAAATCAATTATTTAAAATTTTACAACAGCCTCCCTTTGATTTAATCTGTTCCAAACGAAATTTCAAAAATTATAGATTATCAGGTACATTTATGATCTCGCGAAGTGATGGGCATACAATCACGCTATCATAACTTAACTTATACTTCGAATTATACATTAAAAAAGATGAAAGACATCTAAAAGATAAAAAAGGTCAAAATATGTATATATTCTATTATAAAGATTGCACTTAATATTTTAATAATAAATTAATGCAACGGAACAAAAATACTATAAACATAAAAGACTATATCATATACTGCTATAATTATAAAAGATATAAATAAGTTAAATAATAGTAAGTCAATAGTTAAAATGAAGCTAACAAATTTATCGGTTTGAGACGAGAATCCTGTTAAGTCGAAAGGAAGTAATATACAACTCGTGTAATCAGATATTGTAAAAAAAAGCTAGCTAATCTATTAAAAAACAATCGGAAGAAATATTTTAATAAAGTAAAATAAAATAAAAAAGTAAGAAAACTTCTTATTTCTTAATATAATTATACAGAGGAACGAGTATGGATATTTAATAAGTGCATGAAGAGATATTTATTTTTATTAGAGATATTTATAATAACAGACATAATAATAGACAGAAATGTAACAGTAGAACAATTAATTTCTCCGAGCCATAAAAGTTATATTTTACTTATTTTTTAATTTATCTATCAGAATTTACAAAAAATTGATTGTGCCTTTGAATCCTAACACATTGCAAACAGAGGGTTAATCACACTTTTTTGGAAAAATTAAGTTTTTCAATTATGAAATGCCGCCATTCATTCAGAAGCAAACTTATCGCGCATTATTTATTGTAAAATTGTTGAGTAAAAAAAAATCTCGATAACGTGTACATATATACATAAAATAAAGTAAAATAAAATTATTTGTACATTTTTATTTGAAGCAATAGTTTTTGAGATATAAGGGTTTAAACGTGGTCAAAATTATGGATTATATTTATACATGTATTTATGCACTGAAGTGTGTGCTAAATTACGTACGCATTACATGACTGTCTAAATATAATCTGTAATTGGCTGTATTTAAACTCAAAAGCTACTGAAATAAAAATGTATACATAACTTCTTTACTTATAATTTTTCAAAAACTTTCTTGCTATGATATCTTGATTCATGGATTGAGGATACCTTATATCTATTTTAAACTGTATATAAATAAATACATATTTTACATCATATTTATTATTATATTTTGAAAGCAGTATATATAATGAAAAATATAACTTCTCTCAGGAATACTATTTTTATTTTCGAAAAGTACGATGAAAGAATACGATACGACACGGGCAATATAAATACTTCATATTTATCAGAAAAAGTCAACGTTCGGGAATAGATGCAATGATAATTTATCTTATACTCAGGGAATGGAAGGTTTTTAAAAGTAACAAATTAGAATTATTTGTTATCGAGTAGAAAAAGTAACAAGTTATCGTTACTAGTTACCGATTTTTAAAAGTAACTTGTTACAGTTACTATTACTTGAGAAAATAACTTTTTATTACTTTTCCGTTACTTTTTTAAAACCGACGACCATTAATCATAGCAGACGAGTGCCTCAGGACAGTTGACGGGAGTTTTCAAGTCTCAAGCACTATAAGTATAATAGCTAATATCTAATCGAACCATGCCCAATCATGTGTAAAGAAACAATAAAGTAACTATAAAATTTGTTACCGTTACAAAACTCGACAATATAAATGTAACGTAATATGTATTGTATGTAACATTGTTTAATGTAAAATTATAACGTTGTTATATTATTATGTTAATTCGTATTTACTGCGCGACGATTGTAACTGGAAAATTATAAGTATATATTGTTATCGGTGCTCTTAATCTAATTGTTAAATTTATTTAAATTGAAATAAATTTTGATTCTTTAGCACTAATCATCAATATGGCTAAATCGTAAAGAACGTTACCTCATTTTGACAAGGAGATTTTAACACAATGCCTGTTTGTGATGCACTGAAGTATTACAAACGTACTCGCATGCATGGAGCATGCCTAATGACAGATGACTTGGCTTCAGGGCTGCACTTAGTTTCAAGTGTGGTACTTAGAGTGTAAATATGATACGCGATACTAGTTTGGATATTTAACAAATGCATAAAGAAATATTTATTAGAGATATTTTCCTATTAGAGATTTATCCTTGGATAATAACAAACATAAAAAATAATAAACGGCAAGAAATGTAACGCACTGCAGAATAACTGATTTATTTGTTTGATCACTAGTGTCTCGCACATGCAATGAAAAAAATTCCTAAATTTAAACAATATTTTCATAAATGATACTAAATATAAGCGTTTTTTTTCATTGCAGATATATATATATTCAAAAATATTATAAATATATATATTCAAAAAAAGAAAGTAATATTAAATTAAATAATATATATTTACGTTTAACAAATATTTATTTACAATAAGGAAATGTTTACTTATTGTTAGTACTATTCAAAAAAATATTACTCGATTTAGGAAAGTTTTCCTCGGTGTATAAACGAGTCTTCCACGTACCTGCTGATAAGTACGATCCTGGTAATATAATAGACGTATATATATACTTCGACGGCGTACAGTGAACACATTTCAGCGCAATGTAATAAATATATGTATTCGCTCTTTGAAAGGCTGCATTTTCCTTCACCACGTTCGCTACCGTTGTCTTTTAATTCGCGTATATTTATGCCATTGCCTTTTGTTATCGCGCCTCCGATTACTCCATTCCGTAGACATTGACCTCTGTTTGATAAATATACGTGTAATGTATAATCTCAAGAGTTCTATCTTTGAACTTAATTAAAGTCTAGTAATCAAGATTATGATGTTACTGCGAATGTTACTAAAGTGTCCTATTAAGTTTGTTGCTTACTGCGTACGTAATAATTATTATATACCCAGTGAACAAAAAACATATTAGAAAGTTCTAGAATGTGTATTTTAATCGTGGAAAAATTAATGACAGCGTCACTAGTTTTTTTACTGTTAAATTACACTTATATAATGGGAGCATTCAGAACGACAATCGCTCATTGAACGCTCAATGAGCTCAATCTTTTATCTGATTGACATATTAGATCCTAAAATATAGATCAATCAGATGAAAAAGCTTACTGAGCGCTCAGTGAACGGCAATCGTTCTGAATGCACCTAAATTATATGTAACTTAAAGTACTTAAATTATATTTCTAGCGGGATTACCTCGTAAAAATAACTCGTTACCGTTCTTTTTCCTAAAAAGTAACTCGTTACCGTCACTCAAAATGTAACGAGTCATTACTTTTTCGTTACTTTTTTTTCTTGACAATAGAATATTATAGCGTTTTTCATTGCCAGAACTTGTGCGCATTCAGTGCACACTATTCTAATCTGAATAAAAATGAGAAAACGCTAATTATATGCAGATTTTTGGTAAATACAAAAAAGATATCGGAATTTTGCAATATGCGATTAATCTTGGGTGACGTCATGAAGGTCATGTCAAAGCGATTTGAATTTTTTTTATGGGAAGGTCATGATCTTAACAATGCCACCTAAGGTCAATCACGTATATCCACGTAATGTTACTTGATGCCCAACAACTTTTGTCTTTGAAACATTTTTCAAAATAACCATTTCCCTCGTTTTTAAATAGAGTATACAAATGATCTGAAACACCCGGTTTATACGTATATAGTATAACATATATGCTCTAGTTACGACTAAAACTTTTACCTAGCTAATAATACAGTAATGATAAAAGTAAGTAAAATCGTTACCATTATTCCAAAAATGTAATTGCGTTACCATGTTAAGGTTACTCAAAAATAAAAGTGACGTCATTCATTCGTTACCGAAAAAAGTAACTTGTAACGCTAACGACGTTACAAGTAACGCGTTATTTGCCAATCTTGATTTCTAGTATATAATAATAATTGTTATTATTAACATAATTATAAATACGACAGGAAAATTTCTAGAATATACAAGCAATGTTACACCGTTGCTGCAATGTTCGAATTTTTCAAGTTTCTTGCTTGCTGGTAGTGTTCTGCGTTTCGCATTCGCATGTAATGTTCTAGCATGTTTGTAATATGTACATGGAAAAAATTTTCCTATCGTATGTATAATATATTGATATGTTATAATAATAATTATTCAAGGATGAATCTCTGATTGGCAAATTTGATTATCGTACTCCGCAAAAACATCGTATGACACACCGCAAATATTCAATTTTAATGCATTAAGAGTCAGCACATGAGCGGAAAATATTTATTTTGAAAATTGTGCCTTAGCGGAAGTGTTTATTTTGGTAATCGTATACATAAGCCAAAAATACTTATTTAAAGTTTCGCGAATGAATAAATTAGACGATTCTATTAGTGATATTGATTATCAATTACTTGATAAATTATCTTTTTTTTTAGTCATTTATTATAGGTCTTGGAGAGATAAAGCACATCGAATTTTTTTTAATTTATATTTGCCTTATACTTTCCCACCAATGGTTGCAATTAGTAGTCAAATATTTTAAGTGCTCTACTTAAAATAAGTATTTTTAATATCCAATAAAAAAATCCGACAAAAAAATTTTCATGCATATTAATATGTATAAACATATACGAGTATGAATATGTATAAATATTCATAAACATATATAATTATATATGAGATATATCTATTATAAATGATGTTAATAGTTCAAACGCTCGAATAATGAGATATTAAAACAGATAAAGTCACTTTTGAAAAATAAGATTCATACTTATATTCGATCTTCAATCTTTGATTCCGTGCTTAAAAAGTTTGATAAAATTAGATAAGGAAAAACTCTATCTGATTATAATCTGATTAATACTTGTATTCATAGTCAGGTTTTATATTTAAGGCTTCCTTAAATTTATCTTTAGATATTCTACGAATTATTTCATTAGCTGCTGCATCTAAAGATAAATTGAAGGAAGCCTTAAGTACTGACTATGAATATGGGACATTAATCGTGTTTTCAGATTACTTATCTGAAATATTTAATAATTTTTTATATTTCTGTATCGTTTTTATATAATTTCTAATCAATTTTTATCTGTTCAGCGCGTCCACATTCCTTACTTCAAGACCATTTTAAATATAAATGTTTTAAGATGCTAATATGACTCTATGATTAGTTTATGACATTTTAAACGTTATAACAATTACAGAGCTGTGTTGACATAATTTTATCAATACCAATCTTTAAGGGCTATCACACACAATGACAAAAGTATAGCATAAGACTGCTGGACCAATGAACATCTAATGTAAATCAATACAGCATCTTTTTGTCAGATAATCATTAGTCCAACGATGGTATGCTATGTGTATGCAGCTTATATCATTTGTATGGTAGCCCTAAATTTGACAAAAGTGATGTCATATGCAGTTAGCAACTAAAAGATTGCAACATTTTTTTTTAATAGGTTTCGAAATGCAGCCTACTTATGAATCCATAAATATATAAGAACCAATCGTTCGGTGATACTTTGAAATCCATCGTAAAGAAAGTGTTGCAATCTTTTAGTTTGCTGATTGTACTATAAAATTTATTGTGGAAAATCACTTGTTTCAAAACCGAAAATTTAATCGACGCATGGTTTGTAGAACTAAATACGTATATATGTAAATTTATTTATAATATGAAATATTATTATACATATACAAAGCTTTAGGGCGCATTCACATCTGGATGGAAAAGCAGAAAGCGAAAAAGCAGTGATATCAGAACTCGCGTTGGTAGTAAGTAGTACAAAAAGCTGAAAATGAGTACTTTCCAATTGCTTAACACATCTTGGTATCAATCATGAAACTTTATTCCTAGGATGGAAAGTCAAAGGTGAAAACTTTAACCATTGAAATTAATGAAGAAATTTTTCACTTTTCACTTTTCATTCTAGGAAAAAAGTTTCATGATTAATACCCTTAACATAAATGTACACAGGAATGCATAAAGTGTAGCATTGTGCATGATTCAATTAGAATAGAATATGTATGCTGTGCGCGGTTGTGATAGTTCGTTTTGGATAGAGTTAAATTAAATGTAGCTTTTTCTGCTTGTATTAAATAAAAAAAGGTAAAAGTCTCGGCCACTCAACGCCCTCCAATCTCATTTATAGCCGCCGCGGTTAGTAATATGTAATTGTCACTAGAAAACACAAGCTTACACACAGTCCTTGGCTGAATACAGATGTAGGTGTAGTGTTGTGTCGATGATAACGGACAATTAATGATAGCGGAATGCAACTTGTGTCGCTTTGTGTCTAGGGATATTGCAATTGGAAAGCACCCATTGTCGACTACCAGCGCAAATTCTAATTGACTATTGCTTTCCCGCTTTCTGCTTTTCCAAGAATGAACGTGTCCTTAGCTCAAATCACAAAACCATTCCGCTTACTTATAGTTATATTTTCACATATATCAGTCTAATGTCATTATTGTTAAGAATCAATGAAAATTCAGAGACTATTATTGTTTTTCGATTCTCAGAATACAATGATACAGTTATTAAGAGTTACAAAATAGGTCCCTATGTTCGATTAATATAACAAAAAAATAATTGTATCAATTTTTCTAAATGTTTAATAATTATTACTAAATGGTCGAGAAAGAAATCGAAGATTCTAAATGCAAAAAGTGCAAGCAATGCGAACAGATCTATTAATATATTTAATAATTATCGATGCGTCAGATTTAAATTAAAAGCTATGGTAAGTAAAAAGACCGGTGTGACGAATTAAATTTGGAGGTTTGCTTGATTATGAAAACTGCACCTTCTCCTCAAGGAAACTTGTAACATCTCTTGAGAAAAGGAAGCTAATAAGGCTTCTTATTTGGTCAAGGAAAGTTTATGAAATGTGAAATGAGGAACAAGGAATCCTCATTCTTTAAGGAAGGACTATGAATACGGGTATTAATTACGCATTGTATTTGGCGGCATTTCACAGGCACGTGGGACTCGTTTTATGGCCAATCAAATGCTCCGGAAGGAACGTGAGATTTGTTTAAATGTCCATTTCTACTAATGTAAATGAACTTTAACTCGGTTTAATTTATGCTTTACCTTATTCCAATACTCAAACCTAGGAGAAGATAAAAGAACCGAAATAAACTGCGATTATAGCTAATCAACATTGATAGAAATAGACATTTAATCGCAAAAATACGAACGCGCCTTGCAGTCGCGGCTGGTGTGCGCATGCGCAGCTCGCGCGCGACGAGCAAAAATAAGATGGCCGACCAAGGAAACAAATAGAGCGCCGTCATAAATAACACGAGCCGTCCGAACACATTCCGAGCGTGGGGCCTCCTACATCCGCACGTGTGTTCGCGCGACCCGCGTCGGCGTGTAGATCATCCGCGACATTTGCTCGGCCGACCGCGCTGTTCCCCGCGTGCCTCTTGTGTACGAAAAACGCGCGCGCGCGCGTGTGTACGCACGCACGCTTCGTCCGCTCGCGTTCAGCGTGTTTCGTTTATCCTCGCGTCCGCGAGGAGTAAAGCTCTTTATTCTTCTTCCTTCTCGCTCTCGTTTACACGACGCACGTGCCGCACCGCGTGCCGCGTCGCGTGTAGCCCGCGGAGTCGTGCCGGGGGTGCCGAGGACACGCGGCGGTGGCGGGACCCCACCGAGAGAGAGAGTCGAGAGAGGAGAGGCCGCTGACGAGAGCCTCTTGGTCGTCGCGGAGGACGCCGCGTCGTCACCAGAATGCGATCGTGCGACACGCGCGATACGAACCTCTTCGCACGTAGCCGATGCCCGCGGTCCGTCGCCTAGCTCCTCATGCTAGTCTCGTCTTCCGAATTGCTTGGGGCACAGCATGAAGGAGATGCTCGGAGGGTGCTGTGTGTGTTCTGACGAGAGGGGTTGGACAGAGAATCCATTGGTATATTGCGATGGACAGGGCTGCACTGTTGCTGTACATCAAGGTATTTATCCACCATAAATATGTGTCACAAAGGATGTTTGTTTCACTTGACATTTACGAAGGTTGCGAGCATTACTTGTTCTTGTTTAACATTCAATAAACAACAAGGATGAAATGTTTCTATAAGCATTGTGAGCGTCAAGTGGAATGTATTTAAAATAATTTGACTTTCCTCTGTTGATTGAAAAATAATAAACGTTATTGTTTTGCAGCATGCTATGGCATCGTTACTGTACCAATTGGACCATGGTATTGCAGGAAATGCGAGTCACAAGAACGCAGTGCTCGAGTGGTATAGAGAATTGTTTCTTTGCACTTGAGAATCCTTATCTTAGTATTTATAGCTTTATAACAGATTAATGTACATTTTTATGTATGTAAATTAACTTTAATCTCACTTTATCTTATTCTTTATCTTTTTCTAATTCTAGAAAAAATGAAGAATTAGATAAACAAAGATTAAAATTAAATTAAATTGATAGAAATAGATATAAATATTTTATATCTGTTCCTTTATTTACTATGATAAGATAGTAATGTTTTTATTGATGTATATCGTTATTCCAATAGCGCTGTGAGTTATGCCCGAGTCGGGATGGAGCTCTTAAGAGGACAAATCAGGCAGGATGGGCGCATGTCGTGTGTGCTCTCTATATTCCTGAAGTCCGATTCGGTAACGTGACTACAATGGAACCAATTATATTGGAGCTTATTCCTTCAGAAAGATTTAGCAAGGTGAACCTCGTGACTATTAAACGCGTATCAGACTAGATGAGTGAGGTTGGAATTTAATCAATCTGAAAACCAATATCGAGTTTAGTGAAATTTGTTTGGATTTTAAATTCAATCTCTAGTCTGATACATTACAGATATAGCAATGAGACAAATTGATAACTATGGATACTTTCTATTTGATGATACAAGTTGTCACAAATGTCATTCTCTGAATGTCAACAAGGACAGAAGGACGCTTGTGTCAACTTGTGTCATCAAATGGAAAGCATCCTATGTTTAATAATATTATGTATATGGTTTATTTTGTTTTATAACATAAAAATTAAATGATTTTAGACATGTTATATCTGTGAGGAACAAGGCAAAGGTAGCAGAGCAAACGTGGGAGCTTGCATGCAGTGTAACAAGACAGGCTGCAGGCAGCAATTTCACGTAACCTGTGCACAAGCTCTGGGCTTGCTTTGCGAGGAAGCTGGCAATTATCTTGACAATGTCAAATATTGTGGCTACTGCCAGCATCACTATTCGAAATTGGTGAATAATTCAGTATTGAATATTAATTAACTAGTGTTAATTGGCGAGTATTAGATATTAATTAACACTGAGGTCAGTATTCATACAGTTTTATATTCAAGACTGTCTTAAGTGCTGTCTTGAGGTGTCACGAACCAATCGGAGAATTACAGCGTCATTAAGGCCGATATTCATAGTCAATTCTTATATTTAAGACCGTTTTAAGTTTAGTCTTAAGATGTCATGATCAGAGGGTTACATTTGAGACATTACTTAAGATGGTCTTAAAATAAGACTATGAATACCGGCCTATGACATTACTTAATTCAGTCTTAAAATAAGAACGGACTATGAATATCGTCCTGAGTATGAAAGCTTCCTAGCTAATGTGATCAATTTGCAGAAAAAAGGCGGTAATGTGAAGACGATACCACCGTACAAGCCGATATCCGTTGACAACGGTTCGTCCGACTCGTCGCCGGAAAAGGAGGCGGAGACGCCAATAAAGTCGAGCGGCAAGCGGAAAAGCTCGAGTTCCAAGTCTAGCGCGAATTCTAAAAGTAAATCCAATGCTAGTCCCAGTTTAGAGATAAATGGAGTCGCGGATGATAAGAGCGGTAGTAGCGGTCGTAATACGCCCAAAGATAATTCCAGCACAAGTTCCAGCAAATTCACGACCTCCAATTTTGTCGAGACCGTGGTTACACAGTCGGAGAGCGTGTTCGGACACGATGGTAATAGCGGCACGATCACCACCGTTACCACGACAGCGACCACTTCCGCGATAAAGACGAACGCTGGTAATTCTAACGCGGCGCACAAGACTGTTGGGGGCCAGGGGAAATCCAACTCGTCGACCTCCAACAAAGCGTCGAGTCACATCACCAAGAAGAGGAAGACCGGGGCACGTACACCGACTGTAGGAAACGATAATTCGAATCAATCGGCCAGCTCGGAAGCCAGCGGATCGGTGGTAATGGCGGTCAGCTCCGTAGTGCAACAGACCGTTCCGAGTAACAACGTGCAGCCAACAATCACTGAAGCCACTAGCTTAAGCGTAACCACGGAACCAGAAAAATCGAAAAAGGTAAAGTTTTTCGTACATTATTGTATTAAACTAATTTTAGCACCCATTCTTGAATGTGAAAACTTTAAACATGAACTTGGAAAGAATTCTTTATAATTAGTCTCACGATATTTCAAATTCAAGAAATTTTATTATAATTTGTAATAAACTAAATAATTAATTAAAAAATAATTATTAAATATTGAATTAATCTAATATATGTAAAAAAAAAAGTGCGAATATAATACTTTGTATTATACCATGAATTTTTTATTTTCTATAGACACATTAATTGTAAATTTTATAAATATTATATAATAACTAATAATAATTTGAAATATTCGTGATATTTACTTATATTACTGCAAGA
>NW_017305485.1:2162198-2181468 GCF_001594115.1 Trachymyrmex septentrionalis
AAATTATGAAGACCAAAAGCAAACATCGTGAAAAATGAAATATTTAAAACATTCATTTACAGAATTCATTTTACATACATGAGTATAAATGAACACAATCTAATTATTTATTCAATTCAGGTCAAAATTACATTCTACTTTGTAATGTAATAAATGGGAACTTTTTTATGTAATCATAAGCAATTGGTCTTGCTGCTCAGGAAAGAACTGTATCTCTGAACAAATTATATCAATTATATTCACGGATTAACAAAATTTGATAAGCATAATGAACAAATCTTATTAGAAAAATTTTCTCTAGAAATCTATAATTCGGACAAAAGTAATTTTAGTAAAGCTGTTTTGTCAAAATTGACTGTCAAAGGTATGTAATAGTATTATAAAAAGGTTTATAAGAGAGGTCAATAATATAGGGCTGGATTAGATAAGTGTAGATAAAACAAAATATTAAGAAAAGTAGAGTTTTCATGAGGTGTTAGAATTATACACTTACAATTATAAGTTTTCTGTGACTAAACTAGTATGTGTATATTCTTGAAACTTAATGTAAGAGAAATATATTTGATAGATTTGACGAAGAAAAAGAGTTCTAATGCAGTGTAGGAATAAAAAACAGACTTCTTCTTAATTGAATACCGCATATTCTTATTTAAAATAAACAGCACAAAAAAAATTTTTTTTTTAGCTAAACTTTTTGCATAGCTCAGTGTTTCCTCTTTCTTTGTCTCCAACTGAAAAAAAAAAAAAGAAAAGAGATGAACCGTACAAGAAGTTAAGCTAAAAAGAATAGATCTATTGTTTCGCGCACTGTTTATTTTATCTCTATATTTCTTTAGACATAACAATGAACTAGTCATTGTTATGTTCAAAGGGCCATGTTTGGATTCTCACTCAAATGCTCTCCAGTGTCATGCCATTCTATCTTCGATTGCAGATGAAAGTCGAGAGTCCAATTCAGTCATCGAACACACCGGTAGCCACGGAGGCAACCACCATGCCTGTGATAATGGCGGTAACGCAATCCCAGTCCTCGATCATCACCCAGTCACCGACGACTACGTCTAACAGCATCGTTGTGTCCGTGCCGTTGATTGCCACTTCGCTTGCTAGTGCGGTTCAAAGCGTGGTAACGAGCGCGCCAGCGATGTATCAACAGGTGCAGCAGAGTATAATAACTACAGCCGCCAACACTGAACCGCGATCAAGTACGATACCGAGCATCGAGAGGTTCACAGAAAATATACCGATAAAACGAGCTCGGTAAGTCTTCATAATCGGTAAATTTTATTATAGAACTGTTTTTAGAGTTCCAGTGCAATCTAGTGCAGGAACAGAAAACAGTAATAGTTACGAGAGGTTAAGATTTAATGAGAAAGTTTTCACTCGCCATTGGAGTCTTTTGAAAAAAGTGCAGCAAACATATGATCTGTTCTTTTCAGTTGTATTTATTGTCCTGTTTACTTTCCAACGAATTTAAAGAATACGACAAATTTTTGAGCTTGCTGATTGGCTGTAGGATAGAGAGATCCTACAGATCAAGAACTCTGTCCTGCAACCAATTCACATACTTGAAAAATTTGCCAGATGACAAATGTAATAAGCTTCGTCTCTAGGAGGTCAATTATGTAACTTTATTCCCTAGAGCGGAAATATGGGCTGTGTTCCAAATTTCCTTCCAGCACAGAAAATACTACAGTTTACGTTACGTACATTATAGATTTTCAGTACTGGCAGTTAATTTTGGAACACAATCAAAAAGTGAAAATTTTTTGTATGTGTGTATATGTACGTACATAAAAATTCTTATCTTTTATATTTTCTAGAGAAAAAGTTATATGATTGGTGCCCAAGGTTGCGTTCAGAAATACTATCTGAATACTTCCGAGTATTTTATCCTTGTTGTTTATCAAGGATAAAATGATTAGGAGGTATTCTACCTGAATGTCTTCGAGTATTTTATCCTTGTTGTTTATTAAGTATAAAATGACTAGGAGGCATTCAGGTAGTTCGAATACTCTCCCAGAGATGCATTCAAATTTTTATCCAAATGTTTTTCAGATATCATATTATTTTCTAACATTTATAGTTACATTTATGGTTTACATTCGGTAAACCATAAAGATGAAATGATACTTGGGTGATAATCAAGTGGGAACATATCCTAATGTGTGTGGAGAGAAAAAGAAGAAAGATATTTTCTAATACTCGTCCGTTTTTTAATTAATCTATCAATATATAATAGATTAACTTCAATCTCAGTTTAACTTATTCTTTATCTTTTTCTAATTTTTAGAACTTGGAGAAGAGTTAGTTTGAACTGAGATTAAAATAAAATCTCATTGATAGAGTGAATCTTACTCTAAAGAGTGCAATCTTACTTTTAAAAATTGAAAATTGAATCACTCTTTTAAGATTGACTCAATTTTCATTCTTTAGAATGAGATTTTATTTTAAAGAATTTAGAAAGTAAATGCAAGAAGTTTAGTAGAAAAGAGAGAGAGAGAGAGAGAGAGAAAAGATCAAAAGAATGCAGGGCTGCATTTGGGAATACACACCGAGTTGCTTCAGTTTAACATGTTATCTTTAACATTGTTATCTTTAACATAAATAACAAGGATGGAATGATACTTGGAAGCATTTGGTGTGTATTCCCAAACGCAACCCAGACAAGAGTGTATAAGAACTGATTAGAAAAAGTAAATTAAACCAACAATTTGTTGTAATTATAACTCTCTCATAATTGTATTAACAATGCATATTTTTACTGCGTAAAATTCTGCCACAGGGGAAGAAATCACAATGGAGAAAATATTATATTTAATTGAAGTTTAGTTAAATAAGTTTAGTTACAATGTGAATAGAAAAGTCAAGAAAATGTGTATCTTTTTGTGTCGTTATTGTTGCAATCGAAACTATGAACATTGAATTTATTTAGTGAGAATTTGTGCAGTGACTGTTCGCGAGATACTTCCGAAGTTTCAAGTGAATCCAGTTCAGAAGTCAGGAAGGAAAAGCACATGCGGTTTTCTGGAATCCCAGGAGTTGTGTCACGCGCCGCGTGTGTTCAAAATGGCGGGCGTGATTAGTAAACAAGGTGGTCAAAGTTCTAACCTCTTCTCATTTAGAATCGGACAGAATTCGCCTACGGAATGCTTGTCCGATTGAATACTCGAATAGTCCTATTGAATGAAAGACGATCATCAAAACACGGCTGCGTGCCGCGCGTTCGTATCGTAAGTGGAAGCAGGCTCGACGAGTCGCAAGTGCGACGGAAGATGGAGTGTGTTTACATCAATGTTATGTCTATGTATTGAGCACGGCGGTTCACTCGGGGTCATTCGGCGAGCGAACTCGCGCGCGCGCGCTGCATAATATGTAATTGCATCGCGGAATTGTTGCGATATTGTGACGTGTTTGTGTGCGATATTGTCGTAATGTAACGTTGTAATCTCGATAAGACGGGAGTGGAAGGAAAAAAAAAAGAGAGAAAAAACGTCGCCAGTGTCGAGCGGCCGCCGTGACTCCATTCGCGTACTCGACGCGCGGATTGTGGCGAGCAGGAGGCATTGAGGTTATGTTTGTTTTTTCCTCGGCGAGGCGCCTCACGGGCAACGAGCGACGAAAGGGTGTAACGTGACATCGTAAATGGCATTCCGTCGTGACGATTCGCCTCTGTGTGCGTCAATCTCGTTCCTCATCTTCGTTTTGTTAAATGGTTCGAGAATATTTAAAAATTGTGTTTCCCATTTCGGGATAATTTCTGACCGTGTGTTAAAAGTAATAACGGGTTTTTTGTCATGCTGTTAGCTAGTTGTTACATAAAATAATAAATATTTTTGTATTTTGATAGAAGAGTTTCGAGTTTGATGTGAACCACTATGCTAATAGTTGCGATACGTTTGTTAACTTCCAGTTCCCAGTCGTCGGACAAGCAAGAGAAGCCTCGCAAACCAAAGCGCGGCTCCAACAACCAATTATCACTGCCGCAGTCCCAAACGTCAGTCTCATCAATCGTAACCTCCGTCTCCAGCACCGCCGTTGTGACAACGACCAAGAGAGGCGCGAGGAACAATCATCAGACCCCTCCGCCCGCCGCCACGGTGGCCCCAGTGCCGTCAATTATTCAGGGCCCTGCATCAGCTACTGTCGGACACTTCAGTAGCATCAGTGGCCCAAGTTCTGTGAACATTATGGGGCCCACTGTCAAGGAATCGCCTCCCAGCAGTCCAGGATCAGAAAGCATGAGTAGCACCACGAGCAAACGAAAGAGGAAAACTGCCGCATCCACTCCCATTCCGTCTGCATCGAGTACACCGACTGCTCTTACTAATATATCGATAAAGGAGGAGAATAACGTGAAACTGTAAGATTTGCTAAAAGATTAAAGAGAAAACGTCGATTAGAGAATAATATGAATATCTTTCTCTTTTCTCAGATTTCAAAATGGAGTTAGTGCACCGCACATGCTAGGGAATCAGTTGAATCCTACTTCGACGATGGCACAAAAGATGTCGGATACGCTTTCGCAGGAGCTCGAGGCCCATTCCATTTTTACAGAGGCGAGTAACTCCAATACAAACTTGATTGGACCGCAGCTGCACAGTCGAGTAATAGCATCTGTACGTAAAAACACGTCAATTTGACATATTGAATTCGAAGCAACAAATCTTGTTGATAATATGGTACAAAGCAAATTAAGTCTTATATATTGTATCGTTTAAGAAGAATTGTTAAAAATATTTTATATTTTAAGCAGATACGATCTGGCCAGTCGAGCGCACCTTCCACTTCGTTCTCTACAGTTTTTTCCACGAGTAGCAACACTGGGAGTCTTAATACAGCCACTACCAGTGGCTCTTTGGGTAGCGGAGCGATCCCGCAGACACTGGATCAGCTCTTGGAGAGACAATGGGAGCAAGGAAGTCAATTCTTAATGGAGCAAGCCCAACACTTCGATAGTGAGTATACGGCAAGAGAAAAATGCGCTTAAAATTGCATGGGTTTGATAAAAAGGAAAGGCCATGCTTTTTCCGTTTTTCGCGATAACATTAATTGACTGATTAAAAAAACTGCATGTCACGCTTTACATTAAACTTTTGTCGTAAAACTCGTCTTATTTGAAATTCTTATTTTTTATATTGCTTTAGCCTTTTAATAGAAAGCATTCTCCACTTAGATAAAATATAAACCAGCAACGTTATCAAAATCTGTTGCAGTTGCATCCCTGCTTTCCTGCCTACATCAATTGAGAGCTGAGAATCTTAGGCTAGAGGAACATGTAAATAATCTCCTGCAAAGGAGAGACCATTTATTGGCTGTGAATGCTAGACTTGCTATTCCGTTGACAACTCAACCTAGTTCACATCCAGGTTAGTTAGATCTGCCATTTCATGATATATTTTGTATCTTCATGAAGAGGCACGTGCATAATGTATCTTTTTATTATTTTCAGTGAATAATATACATCCAGCGGTGAATCCGTCTCATCCTAATGTCTCGCACTCGGAAGTGCCACCTGGCGCTCCTGCACCGGTACCTAGAGTGAGCCGTGAACCGCGAGTAAATAACGCGTACATGCCTCATTCTAGTTCCGGTAGTCATCCAACGACATTGGAGAACGGTTTGCCACCAGATCCTTCCCCGCCTGCAGCTGCTTCTCTTGCTCAGTATCACCGAGGATCACTGGTTGCACCTCAGCCAAGTCCATCAATGAGGTAACGTATTTGTTTATAGAATATCGTGTTAATGTAATCTATTCAAATTTGTTGTTTACAATGTAGGCACAGTCCGGCTGGAGCGGGATATCTTCAAGGTCAACCAAGCAACATAGTATCGCCAGCACCAGCGAACACTTCCGGCGTGGTACGAAATTCATCTGTCACGCCAGATCCGCTGCGTGGTGTACCAAGGTCAGTAAATAGTATCTTCGTCTTATTCTGTTATATGTATATATATTTTTTTGTTTTTATATATTTATATAAGATTGAATTTAGAATTTGTGCCGACTAGCCACAGGCCACCACTCAAGTCAACAGCTCTTGCACAGAGTTACGCGTTACCACTTATTACAAATATAATTTTTATTAATTACCAGGTCGGCGGCACAATCGTCGAGCAGTTACATGCCGTCGATGTATCAGCCCACCATGTCCAGTCTCGCCAGCAACCAAGTAGGCGGAGTTCATAATCTTCACTCGCATGGACCCTCTCCAACTAGCCATGGGCCACCAGGCAAGCCCAGCTGAAGGTAGATTCAAACTTGACGTGGTAGCTGCGGATCTTAATTATTAAAATAAGATTCGTTAACACATACATATGTTATCCAGCATCAAAGGACCCAATCTCACCGCAAGAGAGACCTAACTGCGCTTCTTCGTAAGATATTAATCAATACATTTTTCTACGCCACGTTTATCGGCAATCGTTTTTTTATAAGAAATAAATTACTTTAGTGATGTCGATTGCAGTTTACAATGTACAAACATATATCTCGAGATTTATATCTTTATATCTCTTCACAAAGTATCTTAAAGCTGTTACATGTATATCAATCATATATATATATGTATATATACACTGTACAAATCTAAGTATTTTACACCTATTTGATAGCGATTTTGTCATGGATCTCATTAAAAACGCTGTGTTCATGTGTGCATCAAATGAAGTATTCACTATAATTTTTTTTACAATCTTCTTATTTTTAACTTGTTAGATTTTTATACGTACGAGTTATATGTACATTGCAACTGTAACAATATATTAGAGGCTCAAATAGGATGTATAATGTAAAAAATTTAATTTAAGACGAAGAAGCAGTTAGGAAGATTTGTCTCGCAGATTTTTCTAACATTAAAGATATTTTATCATGAAATAATAATAAAATTGTTATAATTTCTTAGAATATTAAATGAAAATATTGCTGGAACATTATTATAAATTAAAAAATAGTAATTTTTGTCTTTAATTAAAGAGAAAAAATTAAGTATATTTGAGACATACTCTTTATCTCTCTTTGTAGGGATCATCATTGAACAGCAAATCCACAGATGTACAAATATTAGACTGTAAGTTAATCTATCGCGTTAAATAGCAATAATACAGTAGGTGTACATTCTAACGACGGTAACTGCGCGTATTTCTGGTGGTGCGACAAAAGGATACGCGAAATTTTGTAAGAAATTAAAGAAAAGAGAAAAAGAGTTAACGAAGAACACGTAACCAAAAATCGAAAGGAGAGAAAACTGAATCACCGGTTACATTGATTTCGATAAGTTAATCGTGCATACCAACTATTCCTGTTATACACAAACGTTCTATAAGAATCACAATTTTAAAACCGATATGCTTGTGCAGCTTTTCTATTTCTTTAGCGTACCACCGTTCAGATGTACCGCAGCGTGTGTACTATACGACAATGATAATATCGAGTGCAACCTATTTCAAAGCTAATTTAATGTATATTCTAATCTTATACACACACGTATAAAAAAAAAGGGTGGAACACCCAAATATGTACAAGACGAGCACTGCCTTTCGCCAACAAGAGCTGTGAAGTAGGTTGATCGCAATTCGACATTTTCTAGCGAACGCATGATCGTTTCGTTTAACTTCATCTGCCGTCCTTTCGTCTCATTATCCCTTTCCATTCATCTTCCCTTTTTGAGCCTATAGATTTCATCGATATTTGGTCATCATTATGCATAAATTCTCGAGGAATGCAAATAAAAGGAGATATTGTGCCATCGTTTGATCTGTTGTAAAAAAAAATTGAAAACATAATATTCCGACTATCATGTTAACCCTCTAATAATAGGGTCGAGGTCAGATGTAGTAGAACTACGGCTTCATCAAAGCGTTTTTTTATTTTACTACAATTATTTAAAATCATTAAACTTTATTGTATTTTTTTCATCTACAAAATAAACATAGGACGAAGTTTAAAATGTTATTATTTATTTTTTACCCATTTTTTACATTGATTCGATAAAAAATAAACAAAAGGGGTCGAGCAGACTCCAACTTTCCTAGATACGTTCTGAAAATCCACCATACCATTAGAGAATTATCTGATTGTATTAATTACTTGCTAAAATGTCGATATGACTATGTGGTCGATATTTGTATTTCGGTACTTATTTAGAAAATAAATTCATATAATTACACTATAATATAATTTGTATATCGGAATTTAAGATATCAATAAAAAATTAATGTACTAAATTAAATTATGAATGAGAATTATCTTTATTTGTTAATTATGAATGGATTACATCTATTCTCCATTAACTATTTAATCCAATTTATTTACTGTATTAAATTATTTAACTAATTTAATTTAATAAATAAATAATGAATTATAATTTTGTTGATCAATTTATAGATGGAACAACGTTAATCACGAGAACAATTGTCACATTATGGATTATAATAATTTTAACGAAATTGTGATTGTAATATTATTCGAGGGTGATAATGAAAAATTACAAACAAGATCGAACGACGGCGCAGGTCTTAATGATGCAAATATTTAAAAACTTGTGAATATTTGTGCGATACATATTATATATGTATATGTGTATGTATTGAGATCGCGATATGCGCGAATAATCGTGTAAGATATGGAACGCCCGATCGTTTGAAGTCGAAGCTACGTTGCTTAAAGATGTAATATGCGTATATGTCGGAATTGAAGTTAATTCATTTCGCTTCGTTTCCGTGAAGATAGCCTTCGATTTTCTATTCGCACCATCATTGTCTATGATTTTCAAGAGCGTGCGACGCCATGTGCAAATCGCAAAATCAAAAGTGCTAGACGATACGGTAGAACATTTTTAGAAGATAAAACTTGGTAAGGAAACGTAAAGTATTCCGCTCAAAGGCTACGGTATTTATAATAAAATGTAGCTCGTTTATAAGTTGGCGAAGAAATTTGCATGTGATACTGCAAACAAATCACAGAATGACAGGCAATGTAAAACGACAGTTGGAAAGGGAGGGGGAAGAAAAGAGGATCGACAAGTGTCCGCTGCGATCGGCCCGAATGCATAATTCACGGATAAGGTTTCGTCGTGTCGTTGAAATTGCGGGGAAAAAAACCAAGGAGAATGTCATACATGTAGTATTCGTAGACGTCGAAAAGAAAATGAAGGGGTACACTCGCAGGATGATACGTCCCATGCTGTCGCTTTATTTTTGCACCATGGTTACGAGCATAATATGAGATTTCTTAGCCTCGCAAAAACTAATTAAACGAATGAATATGATATACGTACGTATGTTCGAATTTGTCGTACAAAACTAAAATTTTCCCAAGACCACCTTCCAGCGATTACTATGTTTGTCGAGTAGCACAGAAGAGATTCGAAAAGTTTTACGAAGAGCTATAGAGATCGACTGATTATATTTTACCGCATTGTGTTCTTTGTCGTAATCCGACGATGTGTTCTCTAAATCTGTATATCAATTTTCTCCACCGCATTTTTATTTACAAGATAACTAGATATAATGCGTTCTACGTAAAAGTATTAGTTCACATTGACTGGAACATGTTAGAGGTGGTTGAGGGACAATAGGATAAAGTAAGGGAATCGATTGTATTGTCGACTAAATTTGTAAGTCCGATTAGCGATTAGAAGCGGAATTTTTAAGCGAAAGAGAAAATTAATTAGGAATCTAGGTTTATAAATTGTACGATAAAAGTAATATTGTATATTCAACGGAGCGAGGTGCGGGAGTAGTAGACATGAAAACACCAAACCTACAGAATAGCTTATCACCACTCAGGGAGAATCAGTTTTACGCAAAATTCTGCCGAGTTTTCCTTGTGGGCGTCGATTATGCACGCGAGTACGTAACAGTCGAATTATCGTGCATTCTTGAGAGTCGCATTTATTACTTTGTCTTTTTCTTTTGTGTTTAATAAAATACGATTGCGCGAAAAATAGTCACTTATAATCAACATAAAAGTTTACTTCTTTTTTTTATTACGAAGTACCTTGCCACAAAATATACTTCTGAACAATATTCTATAAATGTTCTTAGGACATAGAATGTCTTCTGGATATTTTTAGGATGTCCGTTGGCAGTCCTAAAAATCTGTGCTGTAGATTTTCATCTCTACATGAATTTGATATTTTTATTTGACAAATATCTCAGATAAGTCTTGGCAAATTTGTATTTCGCAATTTAGATTATTCTTAACAAACATTCGATTCATAGCTTCTCAAGAATGTACGGCGAGAAATATCGAATTCCAATGCGTATTGCTCGTACTGATTTGGTGAGTTTCATGATTGACGACCTTGTCGAAAGTTCGCTAGGATTTCTAAAAAGAAAGAAGAAGAAAACGACAAAAAAAATAGAGAAAAAATGCGTGATCTTGCGACGTGACACGTTTGTATTGAAGAGTATTTTATGCATTATCAATATAGTCGACTGTATTGTTAGGGGATATATTATAAATATATAGTACGCGTGAGGCAATTACAGTAAATAAAAACGGTGAGGAATAAAACAGTTGTACGATATCCTAGCAGAGAAAGAGATAAAAAAAAACGAGAAAGAGGAAAAGGGGAAAAGGGGAAAAAAGTCGAAGTCACAGAGCAGTACGATGATATTTTTTCACAGCTAATCAGTGCCAAATTTTTTCAATCGAATCATTGAAACTTCTCGATTTTTTAGGCGGCTTTCGCGTCGAAACGTACATATAGAACGTAGGAAAGAACCCGGCGATATCGCGAGACGAAAGAAAGAAAAAGAAACTATTTGCACATCCATTTAGTCATTGACACGGATAGCAGTCGATAGCATTGCATCGTGTGTGTGCATGCATGTGTGTGTATATGTGAGTCGGTGAGGCTTTTCTTTCCCTTCGAGACTGCGAGCGTCGATTACTTTTTTTTTTTTTTTTTTTTTTTTTTTTTTTTTTTTTTTAAATATTACCCTGTTGAATTATCCATCGTGTCGCTTCTGCCATCATGTCATTTCTGCCAAGTGCAAGGAAGAAGAGAAAAGAGGGTGTATCTGCGCTTCTGTGTTCAATCTCCAACTGCCAGAGAGACAAAGCAAAACAATTGTGTTCCTAATCATCCGAGAATCGGGCTTTTGCGTCTGCGAGCGTATTAATTAGGTAATTTCCTGTTTTCGCGTATCCAAAGCCTTCTCCGACGGCGCGGAGAGGATGAAGAAATTCATCATTGACGATCACATCGACGTAGCGATTGTGCGCGTAGATTTTACTTTCGTAGATAAGATCTTATCTAAGAGCGATGCGTTAAATCTTATGTAATGGACACTTTTACCAAATAAATTGTCACTTTCCGAGTACGAGTATACTTTCATCGTATTTCCGATTCCAGAGATTCAGGAAAAAGCGTCTCTCCAAGATCGTCTCTTCGCGCGATTTTACGTAACTTTGCATCTTACTTCTCGCCTAATTCTCCATAAAGTGGGTTATGTTCTTTCTTCAGTTGCTACAAATCAATTGGAAATCAGAGAAAAATTAGAGAATTTTGCAAAATTTTCGGGAAAATTAAAATTCTTATATACATACCAAAATTCTTAGAAATACACAAAATTCTTAGATACAATATATGATATATTGTATCAACAATTAGTTACGATTATTGTTTCTATGTAAAAAATATAGAACGACACACAAATTATTTGCAACTAAAATTTATATTAAACAAAAAATTCGGACGCTTTGTTAAATATTATATATTTAACAGTATAAGAAAATGTCTCACGTGATTAAAAATCAATTATAAAGACAGGAGCTAAGAGCCAAAAAACACACACAATACATTTAATAATCAAATTTGTTTTCGACTCGTAACTCTTGTTTTTATAATTGATTATGTAATTACTTTCTATCGAAAAAAATTGTGATTGTAACAAAAAATTTATCAAGCAAACGTAAGTAGTGTCGCGTCTCACTTTCTTTCATCAATTCGTTTGCAAACTTTGTAATTTAACATCTTTTTAATGTTACAGTATACAGATTATTCGTCGAGCCATAATCTCGGAATAAAAATATGCGATCGACTCAAATGAACGATCGACAAAAAAGATATACCGTGAGGTCGTCCGTTTCATCACATAAGGCGACTTCGGAGTATTATTTTTGCCCTGAGGGAAGCAAGAAGCTTCCTGGACTTTCTCGTGCGCGCAAACACACGACAATCCGAAGACCGCGCGGACAATTCCGCAGCGATCTATCTCTCTTTATCCTTCTCTCTGTCTCTGTCTCCCTTTCTCTCTATACGGCCAACGATCGTGGGAAGTCTCACCTGCGACCTCGTCTCCGGCGAATCAATATTATACGAAAGCATGCGAGCAGTATACCATAGATAACGCCGAAGACAAGTCTCTTGGTGAAGCAAAGAGAGAAAGCCACAATCATTCGCTGCCTTTCCCGATTGCAAGCAAAATTATACGTTATATCGAGAATTTATATCAATCTCTTATCAAGGGAAGATTCGATTGCACATTTATTTTCATGGAGCCAAATAGGCTCTCGTTATCCTTTCTTTCTTTACACGGTTCATTCATGAAATAATTTAAAATAGACAATATTTTTCATTCAATTGGACATATGTAGTTCAAATATAGGAACACGCCAAGAGAAAATCAAAATGACTTTATTTTGACGTCATAAAATGATAATTTTTGGTTACAAAATTTGATCGTTTATTGGCATTAAAAATTAAAATAAATTTGTTTTGATTTTTTACTAACTTTTTATATGTTTCTTAAAGAGAGAAAGCACAAATAATAACAAGCTTAGATTTTATTTATATTTGAAATATAATTTTATCTTTATTACATTATACTTAATATAATTAATTAATTAGCGGATCGTTAATTCTTTTTTAACGTTGAATTATTTTTAAAAAATTTTGGATTTGAATAAATCCAGATTTTTTTTTAACAGAAACAGAATTTAGTTCGTCGCTAAATTTATTTGCATTTTGTGAAGTTTTCACAATGATAAATTTTAACAATTTGTATTACGTTTATATCCGCACGCACCGTTCTCCTGGATCAGTAGAGGGTCTTTTGTTATGGCATTAGGCGCGGCACTGTCCAGTGTAAAATGCGAATAGGATTTCATTGAGAAGGTTATACACTACGAATTTTCACGCCGGATTTAACTGCAGATTTTAGATTCTTATCGACCGAATTTGCGCCCGGTGATCGCGATATTATCAATCGCGTGAGGGGAATCATAAATTTTTCGTCCTCTCATTCTGAATATTGAAAATAAGAGATTAAGCCTCCTCTAATTATTACTAAATAATTACAAAATTTTTTATTAAAGATAATAAATTTTATATTTATTTATAATTATAAAATTTTAAATTGAAAATGTTCTTTAAATAAAGTTCTAAAATCTTTAAATAGAGAAATTTAAATAGAACTTTTTACTGAATTGATGGTTATCGCATTTTTATGACAAATGAATTAACGAAGGATGTGAATGAACATAATAAACTTCGTAGTTTCTATTTAATTTTTATTTTAAAATTATATATCAGCTTTAACTTGCTCTCTAATTTTGTCAACTGGAATCTTATCTGTAAAGAGTAAAAATTGAGCCTTGAAAAAGAATAACTCAATTTTCAATCTTTGAGAATGAGATGTCACTCTAGAAAGTTTGGAGAGTATTTTATATAGTATGTTATATACAATAGATGGCTTCCGCCAAAGGTTACGAGAAACATAATGTGAATGTTCATAATTATAATACAAATTCACTTTATAATTTTGCAAATATTTTTTAACGCGTCGTAATTCTGTGCTATTTTAGCAAGTGATATTTATATTACTCTATCTTCGCACTTCAGTGCTCCTTCGTTTTTTATATATTCTACAGAGATTTTTCAAACCTAATCTCCCCTGAAGAGCACACACACACACATTCGTCCATATTCTATTTTTTTAACATCTCTTACCGCTTCCCTCTCCCTTCGAAAACGTGTCACTCGTCGATCGTGGCACTGCACGAAGATTATATTTATGATCGGACTTAAGTCTCCGAAGAGAGATAATTGGAATATAATAAAGCTCGTAGAGGAAAGCAGACCAAAAATGCTAGTGAGACTTCGAGGGGTGACGGACAATCACTCGGAGGGTGCAGCTGCCTAGGTATTTGCGTGTTCCAGTTTCATCCCCGCAATGAAGAGGAGACGAGCCACAGGATGGATAGATGCTCTCTTTGATTCAACTCTGCATCACTTGAGTCTTTTCCTCTCGCTCTCTCTTTCTCTCGAGCGACAGGGAAAAGAGTTTACTTCACTAGCTCTGTACTTTGTATAAATTTTAAATGTAAACGAAAAAAGGTATGAATATTCGCAAATAATACAAATTAAGTTTTTATCAAATTTGCATTTAATATTTAAATTATTCAATGCTTTTTAGCTCTGTTAAAGATCACGTTTTCCTTGATTTTTCTCATCATATTTTTATATTTTTAAATTTAGTACACTGTTTTTAATAACGCGAATTTACTTTACAATAACTTATTATCAGATTATTATTTATTGCAGTTATTTATGCAAATAACTTTTCTGTCATTCATCACAAAAACGCATTTTTTTAATGCGATCTGTTCTTATTAAGATTAAAGAGAAAGAAAAGAAAAAACGTATTACAATTTGAAACTTTTGACAGTATATTTAATTTTTCGTAAAAAAAAGTTTATATTGCGCACAAAATTATTTTTAGCGCATAATACATAAATTATTTTTTCCAAAAATCATTTTAAAAACAATTTGGAAATTATTTATAAGATATTAAAAAAAAAGCGAAATTATCTCAAGCAACAGTAAGTGAAAATTATTTCAATGATACGCTTTAAAAATCGTTTCGGAGAAGGATATGTATATGACAAGAAAGGGGGCGAAGTGTTATATCTCCATTCGAGCGCTATTACATCTCTATGTTACGTTGTAACGCGCGGACGTCGGGTACCATTGCGACAGGAGAATCGTGAATTAATACTTTATTTGTGTGTCACTCCAGCTGCGAGGATCAACACAAGTGCCCCTTGCGACAAGAGGGGTACCCTTAATGCGCGGCTCCGCATTAAGGGAGAGAGGGGAGGGGCCCGGATTCTATGGTTTGCTAATTTCCACGGGATCATCGTACCATGACGTTATAGCAGATTAAACTCAATGCAGAATACTGAACTTTCGCGCCTCTCAATGACCGCTTCTTTCCGGACGGTTGAAACCAATATTTCGGATGCCACGAATAAACTGTCAGTTCATCGTAATCCTTTACAGACGCTTTATCTTCTAATTAATAATAATTTGTTAAGAGATTCCTGACTACTCACCATAGATCTTCAGATTGATGACGTCGGAAGTGAGAAAGAACTTAATGAAAATTTTTGCAAAATACATTATAGAAATATTTTTCGATAAAACGATATTTGTATTTGATAGAGTAAATTTGTAAAATGTATCGAAAACTCTCAGTTGCTAGTCAGCTCTCTCACTAGTTCACATCTTATAATAACTTATCTGTATTTCAAGATTGTATAATGGTGCATCGTTAACTGTAGTTCAATGTAAACGTAGACATAATAATTTGAGTATTCAATAGAGATACCACAGACGATGTTTTCTTAGGAATTTATACCGAGCAATATAGATTAGCGATGTTCTGGATTTAATTTTTAATTTTTATGACTACATTTATCGTACACACTAAAGAGGATCTAATTCTTGGGATCGGAACGTCTGTAAATTGAGTTTGAATAACTTGAGTCTAATCACACGAAGACTTTGTGTTTGGCTTACATTTGGCTGCATTTTTATATCATTTGAAAACTCTTCTTTTATTTCGATACAGAATAAAATCATATTTATTTCAATTCGACAGCTGTCATGTAATATCTTATTTCATTTTCTGGTTAGGCATAATTTAATTACAAATGTATGGTTATTTATTACTGGAAGCACACGAAGAGAGTTGTCGGTATATATTTTACAATTCTATCGATTGTTGTTTTATTAAAAAATACTAGATTTTAATATAGTTTGCAAGAATTTTCTTCATATTTTCTCGCTTGTGATGTCACAATCCAAGACAGCTGCAGTGAGTAGGTAGGAGTTTTTTAAAAGACAACAGAAAAATCATCGCGAGTTACTATATCTTGCAACATTCGTGACCCACGAAATGAGATTCTAAATTTTACTTTCTGATAAGAAATATTATTATATCTTCTTTATCTATACAGATTTTTAAAGGATTAAACATTGTGCCATTAAAATTAATATGTGATCTCTTTCTTTAAATTACGAACTCACATGTTTTTTTATTATTCAGATATTACTTAGCTCGCGTATATCAGCTTAAGGTTAAAAAAAATCGTATTTACCCTGATCGAGCGTGTGAGCGATAAGGGCAGGTGTATCGACACACCTGCGTCAACCTAGATAAGCTCTCGGTCATTCGAACGTTACATAAACCGATTCATATTCTCTTTCGAAAATATATATAAATTGTAATAAGAAGTGCTTTGATACAAGTTATATTGTTCTTTTTTAATATTAATGTTTCTTATTACTATTTACGAATATATTATCTTCGAACTAGTTTTCTTAAACTAAAACAAAATCCCATTATAATTACTGGAAGTAATTTTATTTTAGATTCTACATATAAGCAGATTCTACGATAATTCTCGTGTTAACTTTCTTTTTAGAGAAATCTATTATTTACCTTTTAAGTGTCTATTTATTGTAACATTTCATAATTTTAATAAGAATTTAAATTGAATTCTGATAATTATGATAAAGATGAAAATATCAAATAAATGTACTAAAATTGTGTAATCTGAGTGTGATGAGAAGGGATGTTCGTCCGAAAGTCACCCGAGAATTTCTCCGGATTCTTCACAAGCGCACAAGAATCTCATGAGCAATTCAAAATTGTATTTCTCTTAAAATCTCTTCAAAATCGAGGAATCAAGTCAAAAAGCGTCAAACAATCATCGGACGCTTTATCGAATGGCACGAGACGCATCTTATCAGACGATGAAAATTTATGAATCGATCGGGGTTATACGCGACTCGTCTCCTCCTCTTCGCCCAGTATATGAAATCGTCCCTAATTGTCCACAAATCGATGGCCACCCTCGATTTCCCGAACCGTTAAGTACAACCACCCGAGGGTACCGTTCCGCTAGCCCCCCTCGAGACGTCGAGAGGGTTCGGGTTCACCGGGCACACACCCCCCGGTAGAATATGGATTCAATTACACCTCATTGTACTGCGGTGTCTATAAACAACGCTGTTTTCACAGCTGATAGTGGCCCATCGCGCTCTGCGGGTCGCGTACTCCGAGCGTGCTGCCAGCACAGCGAACGTACTACACTTTATTTGAGGAGCAGATTTTCAAAATGCGTTTTGTCCAAAATTTGTAATTTTCAGAAAACGAGAAAGGAAGAAACTATGCACACAAGAAAATTATGCACTTTACAGAAAGTAATAATATGTCAATTAATAGGAAATATTAAACAAAATTGCTTAATAATTGTTAAAAATGTTAAACAAATGTATTTTGTTTGTTTCTAGATAAAAAAAAACATAATGCATACAAAAATGTCTATGTTTTTTAGCATATAAATGAACGATGAAAAAATGCTTTCTGAATATCTCAGAGTAGCTTATAATATATAATATATAAGTCATTCAACACTGAACTACGCCATTTTTTAATTTTTAATTTTTTAATTTTTAACTAAAAAAATGAAATTTTAGACAAAATGCATTTTAAAAGTCTGCTGCTCATTTATTGTTAGATCTGCCTGGCTGGCAATTCCAAATTTCAGGAAAAGCTTTAACTTTCCTTTTGCTTTCGAATATTTTTACCGCACCAGGTCTTTCAAATTAATTATAGTTATCATTGCGAAGTTAAAATTTCCTATCGAGATTTAATCGATCAATAATTATAAAAATGTCTTAGAAAATTCGCTCGTTTTTAATATAAAAATTTAAGGATATCTATATATATTATAGCAGTGTGTTCTTTCGAATTAGTAGTTATCACTTTATTTTGTTTGAACAAAAATTTACGCGTTACTTTCTCGCGCAACATGGAAACCTCAAGAAAATCTTGCGTTATTCCCTCGATATTTAAAATACAGAACAAAGAAAATTATATATAATATGTATACGTAACTTTTAAAAGATATTTATGCAACAGATATGTAAATGTAAAGAGTAATCCATTTTTCAATCAATCTTTTAAAATAATTAAAGTGTAACATAGGCGAATATATAATAAAAGAGGAGGCAGGAAGTGATGCTTGCTCCCCTCCTTCTCATAAATTTTATCAAAGAGAACGAATTATAAAAATCATTTTTACGATGAAAAGTTAAACGCTTATTGACGAATACTTTTATATTTATATGAAAATTCATTAAAGAACAGCTTTCAAAGACTAGCTTTAAATATACATGATGATTATCCTTTATTATACACGTTGAATTATTCGTGGCTGGGTTAATTTTCATCATTTTTATAAGTATGCAAAAATTATTATAAATAATTCTTACATATATTTTAACATCTTTGGAAAATATTTGTAAATTTGTGTATTTAAAAAGAAGAAAAGGATAAAGAGACCATTATATTTAATTAAATTGCTCCTATTTCAAAGAAAAGAAATGCACAGGATGCAGTATACTATTGTTAATGATATAAGCATTTTAATAAATTTTGTGTAAAGATCAATTTTTACCTTCTTCTCTCAAAATCGTAGATACATCCACGGCGCAAAAAAATACACACACTATACGTAAATAATAACTTGTTTCAAGTGCCTCAAAAGTTCATGTAGCCGCAAATCTATCATACATTATTGCAACATCAAATTTATTCAAAATATATTATTGAATTCTACTAAATTTAATATTTCATTCAAGATTATTAAATTAAAATAAAATCGCTTTACTTATTATTAAAGTCGCTTCTTCGATCAATTTTATAATAAGCTTAAAAAGAAAATAAATCCTTGTTTTGAGTACATATTAACGAGTTTCTCTAAGATTTGTAATAAATATACTTTAAGATTATTATAAATTATTATTTATAAATTATAAATTATTAAAATTATTATTAAGATTATTATTAAAAAAATTCTTTGTTAAATAAAAATAATCGCATTTAAAGGAAAGAAAATAAATTTGTTCGAGTAATCCCTTTTTTAGCAACAGAATGATATTTTTCTATGCGCACGTGGACTTCGAGAGGG
>NW_017305485.1:2182051-2191047 GCF_001594115.1 Trachymyrmex septentrionalis
GAAATTTTAGACAAAATGCATTTTAAAAGTCTGCTGCTCATTTATTGTTAGATCTGCCTGGCTGGCAATTCCAAATTTCAGGAAAAGCTTTAACTTTCCTTTTGCTTTCGAATATTTTTACCGCAGCAGGTCTTTCAAATTAATTATAGTTATCATTGCGAAGTTAAAATTTCCTATCGAGATTTAATCGATCAATAATTATAAAAATGTCTTAGAAAATTCGCTCGTTTTTAATATAAAAATTTAAGGATATCTATATATATTATAGCAGTGTGTTCTTTCGAATTAGTAGTTATCACTTTATTTTGTTTGAACAAAAATTTACGCGTTACTTTCTCGCGCAACATGGAAACCTCAAGAAAATCTTGCGTTATTCCCTCGATATTTAAAATACAGAACAAAGAAAATTATATATAATATGTATACGTAACTTTTAAAAGATATTTATGCAACAGATATGTAAATGTAAAGAGTAATCCATTTTTCAATCAATCTTTTAAAATAATTAAAGTGTAACATAGGCGAATATATAATAAAAGAGGAGGCAGGAAGTGATGCTTGCTCCCCTCCTTCTCATAAATTTTATCAAAGAGAACGAATTATAAAAATCATTTTTACGATGAAAAGTTAAACGCTTATTGACGAATACTTTTATATTTATATGAAAATTCATTAAAGAACAGCTTTCAAAGACTAGCTTTAAATATACATGATGATTATCCTTTATTATACACGTTGAATTATTCGTGGCTGGGTTAATTTTCATCATTTTTATAAGTATGCAAAAATTATTATAAATAATTCTTACATATATTTTAACATCTTTGGAAAATATTTGTAAATTTGTGTATTTAAAAAGAAGAAAAGGATAAAGAGACCATTATATTTAATTAAATTGCTCCTATTTCAAAGAAAAGAAATGCACAGGATGCAGTATACTATTGTTAATGATATAAGCATTTTAATAAATTTTGTGTAAAGATCAATTTTTACCTTCTTCTCTCAAAATCGTAGATACATCCACGGCGCAAAAAAATACACACACTATACGTAAATAATAACTTGTTTCAAGTGCCTCAAAAGTTCATGTAGCCGCAAATCTATCATACATTATTGCAACATCAAATTTATTCAAAATATATTATTGAATTCTACTAAATTTAATATTTCATTCAAGATTATTAAATTAAAATAAAATCGCTTTACTTATTATTAAAGTCGCTTCTTCGATCAATTTTATAATAAGCTTAAAAAGAAAATAAATCCTTGTTTTGAGTACATATTAACGAGTTTCTCTAAGATTTGTAATAAATATACATTAAGATTATTATAAATTATTATTTATAAATTATAAATTATTAAAATTATTATTAAGATTATTATTAAAAAAATTCTTTGTTAAATAAAAATAATCGCATTTAAAGGAAAGAAAATAAATTTGTTCGAGTAATCCCTTTTTTAGCAACAGAATGATATTTTTCTATGCGCACGTGGACTTCGAGAGGGACGTGAGAGAACAATGCATATAAAATTTTGCTAAGCAGAGCCTCAAAGTTTTCAAAGTCACCGTCATTCTTCCAGAGTCAGAGGAATCACGGAAGAATTACGGAGTCACGCATAATAAAAGTTACGGCGATAATAAACTCTGTTATTCAATCGATCAAGGGAAACCATCGCGATCGTAGCAGCTTGAATAGTGTTTCACCCCAAGCGAACGTATAATAATGCAATGCAGGATTGAAGTTCCTTATCTTCCGTGTTGCTAGAAGCTTCGCGAAGTTGCTAATGACAATAATGATGTGTGATAATGTCTGCCTCTACAACCGAAGGGAAATAAGAGAGGGAGATAAAGCGGGAAATGGGAACTCGCCGCAGCGTCGCGAATGAGAAGGAAGAACCGAAGGATCGTGAGAAGACTTGCAGCCGTCGACGCCATTATCCCCGTCGAGTCGTAGGGCGCCGCGACGCCGCAATATCGACGTACCGCCCACCGCGTCTCCCCCGCGTCTCCTGTGCTCTTCTTCTCTCATTGCCATGTCTCTCTCTCTCTCTCTCTCTCTCTCTCTTCTCACTCGAATTTACCCTTACTAAAATGCAAGAAGCACGTTTTAGGGCGCTATAAACCCTTCGACGATTTCGGCCATCTTGCTGATACTCTGTTTCAACATAATGTTATCAAAAGTATCTTCGAATCACGGATTACAGAGACCCGGACGAGATTTGATGGCTTAAAAGTTCCACGCTAATTCGTCACAAAAGACGGTATAGTTTGAATAAGTTTCTCAATATTGTGAAAAAAGATGCAATAAAACTTTATCCTCTTAGGAGAATAATAAGTCACGTCGAAATGGCGTTAAAATGAATTGTAAATGATTAAAAAGTGAAAAGGGAAAGTAAATGATTGAAACTTTTAATAATCATTTTTTTTTTTTTTTTGAAGATATTTGGTGTCATGATAACTTATTGTTCTATTTGGACTTTTGTCTCGATTTAATCAAATGATTTTTTGAAGATTATGTTTATCATGATTTCGATGCAATTCACTAATTATGTAACATTTGTAGATGAAATACATGCAAAGAATGGTTTACTGGAGCATTTAAAAATTTAACCAGATAATCTGAATATAATTTTATTGAACTATCAAAATAATTATTTAGATTTCAAGAATGTTAAAACTTTTTGCAGTATTGTTATCAATACTTAGGCGTTCTACATAATTATTTTGATCCAACAAAATTATTTTTAGATTTATATTTCGCTTGAAATTTACTTCAATAAAACCGTCGTTTTTGTGCAGTCTTCAAAGAAAGGGGAAGATGAGTTTAATCATTTTTGGAGGCCTGAATGATAAACGCAATAAAGTTCTCGGAACTACGTTTATTTGGCTTTGTTATTCACAGTGGCAATAATGATGCTCGATATGCACCACCATTACGTCGCGTTAATTATGTATAAACGGTGCTTATCCTATTATAATTCTATTTCAATAATTTCTATTTACAAAGCACGTTTCGCAAAAAACGTTTGTAAAAATGTCGCGTACACCGATTTGTATTATATTGTACAAAACGGCAAAAACTGAATCGACCATTACAAAATAAACGTCAATCCAATCTTCTCAGAAACAAATTATTTTCTTTCAATCAGATATTTCATGGTCATCTTTTAAAATTCTATTGAATTCTATTTATACTGTAATATTATTTAGAAAATAAGGTATTAACAAAATTAAGGAAAGTAATAAAAGAATCACGATTCTACTTTTAAATAAAAGAGAGATTTTTAATTGAAGCGAGTCTTGGTATTCAATAATATTTATATACTACATAATTTTGCAAATACATTTTTCGCATAATTTATAGAACTAAAGAATGTATTTTTCAAAATAGAATTCTTAGATTTTAATTAAATAAGATTCTTGTTCTTTCTGCTTGATTTATTATTATTCAACTAATTTTCATTTATAATTGTTTCCATTTTCTAAATAAAAAATTTCTGTAACTCAAACGCATGTACATATTTTGCAATGGTTAATTCGATTTACCGTACCTTTTTGATGAAATCGCGAGAGATGTATAAACTGGCGATCATTTTCGTCGTCCAAAAAATCGGAGACTTTCGATGATCATAAGGTACAAACAACGAGGACCAGTGACTAGAAACATTTCCCTTAGACACTAAATAACACTCTAGATGAGAAATGTTCTCGCAACCGTGCGATGTGTCCGATCCTCCGCTTATACTCGTAAAACGAAATCAAATTCGCCATCTACTCGAACGTCGTCCCATTTTTCGATGTTCGCGGATCTTCTGGCGTCCAGACCTTCGCGTACATCGTGCCATTCGGTGAGATATCCGATTTTCTCGACCACGAGAGCGAGTGCGAGATGAATGGATTCCCACCGCTACCTGAAAGTTGTAATTCGATGAAAATTGACCAAAATTTGGAGAACGCGAAATCGCGGGAAACTAAGATCGACATAGGGATTTTTATCTTAATTATTCGTAGAAATATAATATTATGTTAAATTACAGTCTTCATACATACTCTCTAAATTTTGTGAAGTGAAGTCTTACTCTAAAAAGTGAAAATTGAGCTAGTCTTGGAAAAGAGTAGCTCAAATTTCAATCTTTAAGTCCCATTGTCGCAATATGTGGTTAAGCTTAAAGATTAAGACAATATTCAGTCGGTTTTTATTTTAAGATCGTCTTAAGTAATGTCTTAAGACGATAATGCGGCGCTCTGATTGGTTCATAACATTTCAAGATTGAACTTAAATCTTGAATATAAGAACTAATGAATCTTGAACATAAGACTATGAATACCGGCCTAAAGGTTACCAAGAAATTTATGAATAAACTTCATTAAAAAATCTTTTAATAATCTTTAATCCTTAGGTAACCATATATTATGAAAATGGAAATTTAAGAGTAAAATTTCACTCTGCAGAGTAAGATTTACTTTAAAAATTTTAGAGTAAAAAATAATTGCTATTCAAGTCCTTATAAAATATTATGTCAAATGTTTGACATATTCGAATGTTAATTTAACATAATATGAATATGTTATTTGAATATTTTGTATTAAATTGATATTTGATATTTCTTAGTGTCAAAATAACTAAATTGATAAAAGAATTGCAAATATCATAAAAATAATATATTTTGAAATATAAATTTTAAGATAAATGAATAAAACACGTGTTAATTTAATATATTATAAATGTTAATTTCATCAAAAAATTTGTTACCACAGATTGTGTATAAATTGTATTAGTGTTACATTTTTTGTGTTAATTTTCTTACATAATTTTTTTTGTTATTTGTTGTTTTCTAATAAATTCATCTTATATCAAATTAATGCAAAAATTTAAGTGGATCATTTAGAATACATAAAACATGTAAAATTTAATACAAATTTTACACTGTGTAATAAACGTCTCACAATTGTTTTTGTAATTCGAAAATTAAATAGCTTGCGCGAAAGCGAAGCGTGTAAATAAACAGAACGATTACGCGCGATTCCCAAAACTTTTGATAATCTCTCAATTATCTCCGGACAGTAAATTCACCTCGAAACATCATATATCTGACGGACACCTGTCCTGGAATAAAGGGTAGATGGATAATTATGATAAATCGTTCTATGATTTCGCGCGGGGTGAAAACAGGTTGGTCCGACATTAATACGTTGTGCACATAATATCGAAATAACGTGGAGTACAACAGTGCAATTCTGTATTATCAAAACCGAATCTCGCGGCAGTATAATGAAAATCGAATCATGAATTCAGCGAAATTTTAGCAAGGTCCGAAGGTTGTAAATTAAATGTAAACGTATCACTCTTCACGTTGAAACTGTATTAATGTAACGCTATTGTGAACTTTAAATATAACATGCATCCATGTAAAATGCTAGCAGTTTTTGACGTGGGAATTTTATTTCAATTAATTTACAACTCGATTTTTCTTTTACCAACTCGTTGGAAATATATTTCAGAAAAGCTAACAAAGTTTCAACTTTAATTTACAACATTTTAATTTTGTATAATTACAACATTTTAATTTTGTTTAATTCTGATCTGTTAACGTATGTTTAATGCTAAAAATTAAGAAATATAAAAAAAATGAATTTACCAAATTTTTTATGAAAAGCCCAATCTCATTAATCTTTTCATTAACTTCTAAGTTGATAAGTAGCTTAAAGATACACAAGTTGATAAGTAGAATACCCATAATATAATAAAAAAGTTATTAATTTCATAATTATGTCTTTTAGTATATTATGTATAGTTAAATTTATATTAATTATACACTCTTATGTGTGAAATAGACTCTATTTAATAAAGGAATATAGAAGTAATGAACTTTAAGATATTTGGGCAATATTTTATATTTTCCATTTCTAGATAAATTTGAAAAATTTATGTTAATTTTAGCACATTTTACATGTCCTAAATAGTCCAAATAAATTTTTGTGTTAATTTAATATAAGATAGATGTATCAGAAAATAAACAGATATTATGTATAAAAATTAACACACAAAAAAATGTAACATTAGCACAATTTGTAAGCAAACTGTAGAAGCATATTTTTTCAATACAATTTAAACAATTATAAATATATTAAATTAATATAATTTATTTATTTATATTAGAATTTATATTTTAAAGTGCATTATTTTTGTTATCTGCTTAATTACTCGTAGGTTGTATTATTCTCACACTAAGAAATATTGAACAAGATCAATTAACAAGAAATATTTAAATAACATAATCATATTATGTTAAATTAACACTCGAATATGTTAAAAATTTAACACAAAATTTTAATAAAGACTAAGATCGTTTCCAACACAAATATAAAATGTTTCTTATTATGTGGAATGTTGTGGCCATACATGCTTATCCACTTAAAGGTTAATAATTTAATAAATGAAATTTTTCATAAATAAATGTTGAATAAAAATTTTCTTCCTTTTAGCATCGAATATATATGTATATGTAAAAGTATTAGTAAATTAATTATCGCGTTGCGTTAATCGAGAACTGTCCGTAGATATATAATTAAAATTAGCCTCACCACGGACTATGACCTTCTTGGATTCATCTCGACTGGAACACCTCGAGAGACCGCTATTGCCCGTCAAGGGGTCGTTACCCTTGTCCGCCCTGACGAGCTCGTTGAGGAAGTTTATGTAACCGATTGCCAGTTTCAGCGTGTCGACCTTTGACAGTCTCTTCTCGTATGGCAAGGTCGGTATATGAGCCCTTAAACCCTCGAAGGCATCGTTTATGTTCTGCATACGTCTTCGCTCCCTCATATTCGCCGCCTGCCGTTGCTGAACCTGGACCTGTCTCGGACATTTTCCCGATGGTCCGCCGCGTCGGTTACTCCGACTTCGTCTACGGGTAAAAGTGACAAACCGATTGTTGAATGAATTTATAAAGCGATCAAAATCATTTTGATTTCATTCATAATTCGATATTAAAATACTTTAACATTACTCATTTATGAAGTATCAACTTTGAACATTTTGAAATCATTATTTTTAGAAAATTAATAGCAAATCTTATCGAATTTTAAGTCAAAAGATCTCGCACTAATTATATAAAAAAATAGGCCTTAGTAAATTAATTTTCACATATAATTTAGCTTGTAATGCAATAAACAAAAGATGTCATAGACACAAGGCTTAATAATAAATACTTTTTTAATTATAATGTATCAAAAGTATTCTGAATACATATTTTATACCACAATTCAAAAAATTATTGAACCTAGTTCTATAACAGTTTTTGTTTACTATATAAATGAGTTAGTTATAAACTACACACACATACACATTACATGTGAAAACTAACTTATTTTACCAGAACCCAATTTTCCGTATAATTAGTACCTTTAAAGATTTAGCAATTTCAAGATTCAAAGAAGAAAGAACAACTCTAAATTTTTGATAAAATCGAGAAAGAAAAAGAAATCTGACGATCCAAAGGGTGCCTCCCATTTAATCACACAAGTCGACATAAATGTCATTCTATCTTTCTTTGCATGAGTAACAAAAACATAACGATACTTTTGTCGACTTGTGTCACTAAATGGAGGGTACCTGAAGTGAAGCAAGCACATTGTCTGCATGTCTGCATTATGGACTCTATATATATTTGAATCGGAAAATCAAACAAGGGAAAATCAGAAGAAAGCAAGCACTTTTGGAATACTCACTCTCTCGCGTGATTCTCCTGATCGCTGCTGTAGACGCTCTCGTTGTCACTGCTGTTCTCGTCATAGAGATAGTGCTCGCTACCGCTGGTGCTACCGGTGCTACCAGATGGATGATGGGACGACGGGATCTGCGACGGGATGACCGCCGGAAGCGTCGTCGTGGTAGGTACCCCGCAATGCGGCGGCAATGCCGGGATTGCTGGATTACCCAGGAAGGTGTGCGCTTCATACATGTACTGCCGGTTCATCATATCTCGTTCGAGATTGTCCATCGAATACATGTCGACGGTGTTGACAATGTCCAATTCGCCAATAATGCGTTCAGATTTAATAATTAAGGGTCTCGCGAATATTAATTATAATATACTTTCCTTAATTTAGTGATTCCTTATCGGATCTGAAGATCGCTCGCTAATTAACCAAAAATACGACTAGATTGTATGACTAGATGTAGAACGACGAGACTGTCGTGTAATTCACGCCATTTAATTCTTCGCTCTAGACGCTTTGAATGATAATCGTATAATTATTGGACGAGCTTAGCAAAACTAAATTTCAGATCTTCGTGTCAAACGATTTCATAGTTTGCCGGAATTTCTGATCGTACCTGCGCACCCTCGAACACGTCTCGAGGATTGAAAGATACGATCGACACGTGCCAACCAGGCGCGTGCAGGATAATATTTCTAAACAGCGGCACGTGTCTTGGCGAACCACTCCGGGCACGTGTTGAGATTTGTCCAAACACTTGTTAACACTTGGTACTCACGCCTCGAGATGCTTCGGTACGTGTCCAACCAATGCCACTTACGACATTACGATTTACTACTTACGAACATCATCTCGATGATCTCTTATATTCGCGATGCATGTCTGTGAGAATAACATCTTATTATGTTCTTATATTTTTATCCTTTCTTGACTGTAAAATCCTCTTATCATTTCATGGATTTTAATTCGCTTTCTTGCAGTTGCAAAAGAATGATAGAAATCGGAACATTAATTATGTCGGGATTCAATTACGTTGATTTATAATCTTCTCCGTCCGTCATCGTTCCGTGTTGTTGCTGTTGTTTGTTTTATTATATTTAGTTTCGTTTATTGTCTCGTTGCGAGAAATTTTTGCGTAAAAATTTTCAAAGAGCTTTTATCGGAAAATATTGTAATTATACGTGAACTCTTTCGCTTTACATATATTTCTTCGTTTATTAATTAAAAATGGCACTCTAAATTATAGTCTTTTTTCGCAACCATTGTTTTTTCA
>NW_017305485.1:2191147-2206614 GCF_001594115.1 Trachymyrmex septentrionalis
CGGACATTTTCCCGATGGTCCGCCGCGTCGGTTACTCCGACTTCGTCTACGGGTAAAAGTGACAAACCGATTGTTGAATGAATTTATAAAGCGATCAAAATCATTTTGATTTCATTCATAATTCGATATTAAAATACTTTAACATTACTCATTTATGAAGTATCAACTTTGAACATTTTGAAATCATTATTTTTAGAAAATTAATAGCAAATCTTATCGAATTTTAAGTCAAAAGATCTCGCACTAATTATATAAAAAAATAGGCCTTAGTAAATTAATTTTCACATATAATTTAGCTTGTAATGCAATAAACAAAAGATGTCATAGACACAAGGCTTAATAATAAATACTTTTTTAATTATAATGTATCAAAAGTATTCTGAATACATATTTTATACCACAATTCAAAAAATTATTGAACCTAGTTCTATAACAGTTTTTGTTTACTATATAAATGAGTTAGTTATAAACTACACACACATACACATTACATGTGAAAACTAACTTATTTTACCAGAACCCAATTTTCCGTATAATTAGTACCTTTAAAGATTTAGCAATTTCAAGATTCAAAGAAGAAAGAACAACTCTAAATTTTTGATAAAATCGAGAAAGAAAAAGAAATCTGACGATCCAAAGGGTGCCTCCCATTTAATCACACAAGTCGACATAAATGTCATTCTATCTTTCTTTGCATGAGTAACAAAAACATAACGATACTTTTGTCGACTTGTGTCACTAAATGGAGGGTACCTGAAGTGAAGCAAGCACATTGTCTGCATGTCTGCATTATGGACTCTATATATATTTGAATCGGAAAATCAAACAAGGGAAAATCAGAAGAAAGCAAGCACTTTTGGAATACTCACTCTCTCGCGTGATTCTCCTGATCGCTGCTGTAGACGCTCTCGTTGTCACTGCTGTTCTCGTCATAGAGATAGTGCTCGCTACCGCTGGTGCTACCGGTGCTACCAGATGGATGATGGGACGACGGGATCTGCGACGGGATGACCGCCGGAAGCGTCGTCGTGGTAGGTACCCCGCAATGCGGCGGCAATGCCGGGATTGCTGGATTACCCAGGAAGGTGTGCGCTTCATACATGTACTGCCGGTTCATCATATCTCGTTCGAGATTGTCCATCGAATACATGTCGACGGTGTTGACAATGTCCAATTCGCCAATAATGCGTTCAGATTTAATAATTAAGGGTCTCGCGAATATTAATTATAATATACTTTCCTTAATTTAGTGATTCCTTATCGGATCTGAAGATCGCTCGCTAATTAACCAAAAATACGACTAGATTGTATGACTAGATGTAGAACGACGAGACTGTCGTGTAATTCACGCCATTTAATTCTTCGCTCTAGACGCTTTGAATGATAATCGTATAATTATTGGACGAGCTTAGCAAAACTAAATTTCAGATCTTCGTGTCAAACGATTTCATAGTTTGCCGGAATTTCTGATCGTACCTGCGCACCCTCGAACACGTCTCGAGGATTGAAAGATACGATCGACACGTGCCAACCAGGCGCGTGCAGGATAATATTTCTAAACAGCGGCACGTGTCTTGGCGAACCACTCCGGGCACGTGTTGAGATTTGTCCAAACACTTGTTAACACTTGGTACTCACGCCTCGAGATGCTTCGGTACGTGTCCAACCAATGCCACTTACGACATTACGATTTACTACTTACGAACATCATCTCGATGATCTCTTATATTCGCGATGCATGTCTGTGAGAATAACATCTTATTATGTTCTTATATTTTTATCCTTTCTTGACTGTAAAATCCTCTTATCATTTCATGGATTTTAATTCGCTTTCTTGCAGTTGCAAAAGAATGATAGAAATCGGAACATTAATTATGTCGGGATTCAATTAGTTACGTTGATTTATAATCTTCTCCGTCCGTCATCGTTCCGTGTTGTTGCTGTTGTTTGTTTTATTATATTATATATAAGTTTCGTTTATTGTCTCGTTGCGAGAAATTTTTGCGTAAACATTTTCAAAGAGCTTTTATCGGAAAATATTGTAATTATACGTGAACTCTTTCGCTTTACATATATTTCTTCGTTTATTAATTAAAAATGGCACTCTAAATTATAGTCTTTTTTCGCAACCATTGTTTTTTCAATGGTTTTTTTTCAGTGAAGACACACATCTGATTTTAAATATTAACGATTACATTTGGCCATCTTCTCATCATACAGGTTTTATTTATTTCTGAAATATTTTCAATACGTCATCCTTCAGATTGCATTTTTTGCAATTGCATTGATGTTTCAATTGTCCTTCCTCAGATTTATTTATTTATTACAGCGATTTATTGTCCATGATCAGCCACGTCTAATTCTTCCAAAAGAATAAGAGATCACTAGAAGAAAATTCTCATAAGTCTTAAATCCTGAAGGAAGTTCTCTAAATTGCACTTTGCAATTGCATTAACGTCTCAAATATTTGCGAATTGCTGTCATAACTATCGTCTCTGAGTTTCTATAAAAAAACGCAGCGCTGTAATTTAAGATATTTTTCTCTCATTCAATTTCCTTGTTGTTATTTAGTTTCCCTCGCACTCCCACTGACAACTTAGACATTTCCTCATAAATTTACTCGTCACAAGAAACATCGCTCGTTCCACGATTCTCGTACAATTTTCCGCAGAGTTCACCACCGTGTGAACTTCGGGAATATCCCTTAAATACTCTTTCAGATGTTTGCCGATTTCGCGCCCGAAAACTGGAACCTTCCGCAGCTTCCTGCCGACCTGCAGACCACCTACTGTGCTACCGATCGTTCAGGTGGTCTCTCGCTGGACTAAAATCGAAAAGCGATGAGCAGCAAAGCGGAAGCCATGCCAGGGTTGAAAGCCCAGCTACGACCCCATTCGTCGAGCGCGCGGCTGGCAGAGCCTGCCTACCCCTTGGTTGCTGGGGTAGCGGTGCCGCCTCTTCATCGATCTGATAAGGAACCGCCGTTATTCCCGTTCCTAGGAACAGCGTCCCGGAACGCTGCCGGGAAAAGAACTGTAACTGATCGGAACGTATACTTTCTCGAACATGATAAGCTAATTATATATAAAAAAAGTTCGCGCGATTCGCGAAGAAAATATTTAAAAAATAGATTGAATTTGCAGGATCGAACTGGAACTTTACTGAAACCGGATTCAAAGCAGTTAAATTATAGTAGTTTGTTTTGTTTATAACCGAGGAAATTGTTTATCTGAAATTGTGTAAGATTAAATACTTCATTAAACTGTCGAAATATAATTGAGTTATTAAAATATTTAGATTAAAATAAGCGTATGCAATAATTAATTCGAAATCGAGAATAATTGAAGAATTTTTGAAAAATTGACAATGGTAATTTCTCTGTATATAGATAATATATTATTCATATAAATATTTATTATGATTGCAAAATCAGATATAAATAGTGTACATTGAGAAAAGTGTATGGTTGAAAATGGACGTACCAGAAGATTCTGATTATGTTAATTAGAATTTCGGTTATCTTAATTATAATTTTAGTAGATTTGGACAGAAAATTCTAATTCGTTCATTTTCAACCAAAATTCCAATCAATCCAATCAAATGTTTTTGTTAGTATACAAAGCGTTACGAAATCTTTTTTTTTTTGCTTTCTCTCTCTATAATTAACACAGAAAGCGTCAACTAATCATACAAAATATATATAAGATCCAGGTTATTGGACTTTAAATTATACATATACTTTGTAAGTTAAATTTACTAATTCTTTTACTTAAACATTAGAATATTCTTTTAAATATTTGATTCCAGCTTGTTAGAGGTGCTAGTAGAATGATAATGTTTCATTCCAGAGTCATTGTCAACTGTCTATCGAAACTGTTGTATAAAAACCGCAGCCCCTTACATTTGACATCTTCGTGAAAGTTTTCATCGCTGTTGGATGTTGTTCGTTATTTGCGAACTTGGCTAACTATAGGTTTTGCCCGTCGAACTTACAGAATTTTCAAGCATCTACAGTCTCTAGCGACTTCATGAATTCGTAATTGTCCGACGGACACGAACGAAAGTCCATCGCAGTGAAGAAAGCCGGTTGTAAACTGGCGAGTAAGAGAAACTTATATCAAAAAAATAGTAAAGTGTATTAGTTACGCCGCTTTCACACTGGTATGCAATCTGTTATCTATACATACGCACATTTCGACTTATTTAATTTATAGAGTAAAGCGGGATAAATTTTCGAATTGTATGAGAGATTGAGATCGCATAGTGTATTCAATTAAACATACAAAATATCAAGTGCACAATTGTATATTTTGTATGTTTGATTGAATACACTGTTGAATAATTATACTCTATAGGGATATAATATTTTTAATACATAATGCAATATGTAGTTATATACATTATAATATATTATATGTATTATATTATATGTATAAAGTAATTGCGATATATATGCAAAATATTTGTTTTATTTTCACGCAATTCTTTACTTTCTCTTTCACTCTCTCATTAATTCGCTTTTGCACTCAAGTTGCACTCTCTCTCGCTCCCTCCCCCCCCCCTCTCTCTCTCTCTCTCTCTTTCTCGAAGTTATTGCAAACAATAAAAAACACATTGTCGAATCACAGGTAAGCTCATAATAGAAAAGAAATTGGTCGCACGTGCAAGTCACGTGCGGCCGCAATGTTGTGGCAAAGGGTTGCGTTCCAGGTTAACCACTTCGGCGACATTTGGCCCTGTCGAGCAAACTTATAATTATGCGTACCGTAACAAGTACGATCTGATTTCTCTAACACATTATTAAGCGTCAGATAATAATTTAATAATGTACTGCGGCTCGCAATATGTTTGCCGGATGCACGCTCCGTTTTCTAACCCGGCAATATTTACTGTAATTTTATATAAAAGGCGTGTGTAGGGAATAAAAAGGAAGTGTCACCTGTTTTGAATGGAATGTATTTTTATCGTGACGTGAAAATCATCTCGAGAATCATATAGAATTCGTATCGATTGTAACAGAAGGTGTACAAAGAGGGAAAGTTATTTTACAAATAAAATAAAACTCCAGTAAGTTGTTTATATTACGGAAGAGCTTCATGAAATTTATAAATAAAATATAAATTGATATATCTTTCAACGAAAATGATTTAATATCTTTTGACATGACAAAAATATCGATTTGTATTTTTTCCTGCAATAATTGTGATATGAAAATTATTTTCTTAGCGACAGTAATAATTATTTATTTATATTATTTAGAAATATTACTAGAATTACTTATTATAATATTTACTATAATACTATAATAATTACTTTTTATATCGTATAACGAATAATCGTATTAAATTATAATACTTTTCTGTTTCATATAGGATTTATCCTATTATATCCTATTATATCCTATTATAATCCTATTTTATAAGATTTAAAACAGTATTTTGATATTCAATAACATAAATTCACAGAAGAGAGGTTCTGTTTTTGATAATGCCGACAGTTAATAAACTAAGCCCTGTTACAAGTATTCTTACATTTCCGAATGATTTCGAACCTCATCTATAACACACCGGTAATTAGCAGTCCCGAAATAACGAAGTGAGGGTACGTCGAACTCGAATGAGTTATAGGTCCATCTGTGATGCTTCTCTGGAAAGAATCGGGAAAACGGGGGGTGTTACCATTTCCCACGATTGTAATTAATATCCCCGTTCGTTAATAATTACATCTTGTATTAACGTTTTTCGCGTGTGATATCACACGTGTTAAAACAATTAATATATTTAAGCTAGTGTTTTACATTAGTGACATATATACAAATAACTTTTCTAAAAAAAGAAAGATTTAATTTAAATTTCATTTAAAATACAATAATTTGAAAAATAATTAATTTAAATATACAAAAATATGAAATAAAAAATTTAGCTAAAAAAAAATTTATTATCAATATTTTAATAATTATCATAAAAAACTGCGTATTATAAAATATTATTTATAATTAATCATTGTCATTAAATTGTATTTAATTTGTTGCTTTAAAACTCAATTTTATAATTCATGTCAGATTATTGGATAAAATCTTAATTATAATTTTTCTGCTATATATTTACGTGCATTTTAATAACTATGTATTTCATGATTCAAATTATTTCTTATTCACATTATTTCTTATTATTACATAATATATAACATTATAAATGGAAAATTTTGAATTTTGATACGAATTACAATTAATGGCTTAAAAAAAACAAAGAATTATTTCTCTCTTTTTCCTTTGCTAATCACATATACTTCGATCGAATGTAGCCGCAGCTTGTTCGATATAATCCGAAATGAAAATACTGCGTCGGGACGGCTCCATTGTCCGGTAGAATTTTTGATCCTCGAGATCGAGAGATAACTAAAGGGGATTTAAATGGCAAAGCTCGCGTGGCCACGTGTATGCGCTTAATCGTGATTCCAACGATGACGAGACTCGTGCAATCTCGCTTCGCATCGACAATTGAATAAATATTATCCCTACGTCGAAAAGATTTGTCGTCACCGTTTGCAATATAAAAAAACCATATAATGCTATATAAAATGTGTTAAAACTTTTGTCGCATTTCTTTGGGATATATAAACCGAATTAACAATTACTAAACTCATTTATATTTTTTTAAATTATTTAAAATCTATCTTTCTCACAGAAAAAAATTTAAAAGGAGAGAAGTAAAACATTTTCAAGATATATGCTCCAAAGTCTTTGTGTACCAAATTATATTTTAATGGTTGCTGGAATGAAAAATTTCGTGCAAACCATTTAAGTGATAAAAGATGAAGTTACTGAAATTTTTAATGTAATTTTTATTGTTGTATTTGAAATTAATATATATTTATATTATAATTTACATTACACTTTTACACGATTTTGTGAAGACATTTTTAATAGTTTCTGAGATATTATACATTTAAAACACAGATTTTCAGAGCAATCGTAAGAGGCCCCGGATCAGCCGCTCCATGAATAAAGCGATTTTTCACGGTGCATCCTGGCAAGAGGAGGCCACGACTAACACCTGGTACAGGGAGTAACCCATCGAAACGCACCATAAGTGTCTATTAATTTATACCCAGCGAGAGTGTGAAATCGATTTCTGTTCATGAATTGCATATGGGATACGCGGCAAGACATGCATTTTAAACGATTTTCCGCCTAATCATTAATCTTATCGACCAGAAAAATTATATTTTATATCGTATATATTATTTTATGAATAGAAGATCAAATGTATTACATTATGTAAACTTTACAATATTTACAAGTTTTTTTTTGGGAAACAAAATAACATTACATTTTTATATATTTATATATAGTATTTATTTAAAATAAATTCTAAAATGCCGCAGCTTCAAAATTTGTGAAAGTGAAAATTTTTTTATTTTCTCTGCGTCTCATGATAAATGAAAATAGAAATGGAAAAATTTCTCCGAGTCTTATCATTATTAATTACATACAATATTTTCAGCAATATCCTGAGTGCATATATTTTTGGAACGATTTTCTAGAATGTGATTCGTAGAAAATAGCGACGATTACGAGTGCTGGAGGTTTCACTAATTTTCCTTCACACTGACGAGCCGTAATAACAAATGGATTGTACGGATGCCGAAGACACGCACCCGTTGCGGGAGGGATGTACCCCAGGAAAAATTGGGGAAGGCGGTGCATTGGAGCGTGGAGTGTTTTTGGGGTCGCGTGCCCCTTTTGCGCGGGGGTCGCGTGTGAGGACACCGCAGGGGGTAACATCTAGTCCCGGGTACACCGGAAACGGTTAGGCGGCACCGGATACGGGAGGCGCATTATTAGACAGGTGGCTGAGACTCTGCGGAACACGAGAACTTGATGACTAGGATACAAGCTCAGCCTTGTCAATGAAAACAAAGTGTAGTAAATACATGTTACAAATAAAAGACATAATTTTACAATAATATTGCATACCATAAATTTATTATATATATTAAATTTACTATATATTATATATGTGTATATTAATATATATTTATTTAATAAATTTATTTAATATTATTTTACAAAATTATATATTTTTATAAAAGTTGTATGCATATATATATTATTATATAATTAGAATATAGCTACTATTTTTATGAAATGTCGTATCTTTCTGTCAAAAATTTATATATTTCCAATTATTTAATTAATAAAGTTTACTTTAAGTAATCCACACTTCAAAAGAAACAGAATTTTAATTTTAATGCATATTTTTATATTTTATATATGTTGTATTATGTTGTCTTTTATATATATAATTTTCTTTTAATTCTTTTCGCGACATATCGAATTATAAATAGGATCTCAAATTCCAACAGCAATTATAGCTCATTTAAAATGGATTTAACGGATGCTGTAAGATGACATAAAGATGAAAGTTTGGCTCAAAATGTTAGGTCATATGCAATAAGAAAGGAATGATTTTTTTTATCAGTGATATATCTCTTGATGAAGATAACAAACGTTCTGTTCGTATAACATCTACAGATCATTGCCCAGATATCTTTATCGCTATATTTATCAAATATCCCGAAGACATTTAATGGACTGTTCATTAAATGCTATTCAAAGCTCACATGACAAAATGCAATACGCATTCATTTATTAACGTCAATGATTTTCTCGGCAGAGTTTTATGCTTAACTGCCAAGAAATGAACGTATATGACGTTTTGTTTGGGATATTTTTCCTTAGGGATATTATATAATATATAATTCACAAATTATAATATTATGCAACGGGATGTAACATCAAATTAGTAAATTGCTAAGCAATTTAATTTGCGATATTACTCACTTTATTTACGTTGCAAGACTGAAGAATTAATTTGGCGCGCAATTTAAATGACTATCTAATAAGGAGAGGCTACGCTCTGCTCTCCACCGATTTTGATCAAAATTGCAGCGATGTTAGAGGAACCAAAATATCTGTAAAGCCCCGGTAAAAAATTTTTCATGAATATGCATAAATATGTATAAACATACTTAAACACGCATAAATATTCGCATAATGTATAACTATATATGAAATATGTCCACGTTCATACATCCACACGTTTATACATCCTTTTTTCTTTTATAAAATTACTTTTTAATGTAATAGAAATAATAATAGTAATGTGAAAACATATAAAATAATTAAAGGAATAATTTTCGCATTGTTTGTTTTAGAAAGAAACAAGTTTAGAAAAATGTGAAAAATTTGCTCATACAATAATTATGCATAATTTTATATATAATTATACATAAATAATTTTTTTACATTTCTTCAAACTTAATTTTTTCTAAAGCAAATAGTGCGAAAATTACCTTTTTAATTATTGTTAATGTTTTCACATTACTACTATTATTATTATTTATTACTATTATTATTTCTATTGTACTAAAAAGAATTCAAAAATTGGGAAGAGACAATGGCCGATATACATAGTGAGTCACAGTCGGATCTCTTACATTTATAAAGTACAGTCTTAAGATGTCATGAATCAATCAGAGGATCGCATTAGCGACTTAGGACATTACTTAAGACGGTCTTAAAATAAGAACTGACTATGAATACCGACCAAATAAATAAGTTAAATCTTGGTTAAGACTTAACCGTGAGTTGTGGAACTGGGCCTTAGATCAGCAATCACCATTTGTCGGCATAAAAGTTACCTTGCTGTTTGAGGCTTTACAGGCAAGAGGCTTTACCAGCAAACGAGAATGGATTAAAATGGATTGAAATTTTTTTCTATCCGAATGCGCGCGAATTTTAAATAGCGAATACTTTTTTGCATTTAATTGGATACAATTGGATTTAATTAAATTCAATTATTATAAACAATTGGATAGAAAAACTGCATTTTTTATTCAAAATTTTGAATTGGACAGTATTCACAATGTATAGAAAAAGCTAATATTATTTTTGAATTGCATAGAGATATGCTCTATGCAATTCATATAAATGAATAAAAATGCATTCAGGACTGAAAAGCATTCATTTTAACATTAGTGAATCAATATATTTCTGAAAATCTGAATCCATTTTAATTCATTTCAATCCATTCTTGTTTGCTGGGTTTGATCGAAATCGGAGAAGAACAGAGCGTAACCTCTCCTTGTAAGTATTATATATGTAGTATATAAATTCCCATTGAATTATGTAAGCATTTAAGATACAGCTTAATTAATATCCGATTTTTAATTAATTTTATCATTATCATCTAGGCTTGTATTAATTACATAATAATTTAATATTAATTATGTAATAATGTAGCTAAATGTAAGTTTTTTTGTGAATATACGAACTCGGAGCTGAAGAAGACTAAACTGAATAATTATTATGTAATTATTAAATAATTTCACAATAACATATTGGATTTCATTTTGGACATTTGTGGACATTTCCAATTAACAGCCATATTCTTTTCTTGTGTTCATTTTTGATTGGTGGTTTCTCTTCCATGGAAATGCTGCATTTCTTTTCATTGTGAATATAACTAATGCGGTCGCCATTTTGCTGTCTATCGGCGTGTGTCGTGCGTGATGATGGTGATATTAGGTAGGTTTTGATGGTTCGGACAAATTGACAACTCTTGGAATAATCTCATCTTCGAGAAGACGTGAGTCATGGCGGAATATTTAGCATCTATCTTCGGTACTGAGAAGGATAAGTAAGGAAAACTCATTTTGCAGAATTGTAAATGAATGGAAACTTATCCTAACCTACACTTTTCTTTTTTTTCTTTTCAGAGTAAACTGCTCTTTTTACTTCAAAATCGGCGCCTGCCGTCACGGCGATCGCTGTTCGCGTATCCACAATAAACCTACATTCAGTCAGGTATTAAATAATTTACTTAATCTAATTTAAATCGGTAATTAATTTTTTACTATTTAAATGTGTCTATACAACATGGTAAGAATCAATCCTCATTCAATTATCTTTCAAACGTTTAATTGTTGATACATATTCTTTATGATTAATATTCATCTTATATTGCTTCACTCACAATTTTCAACTTTCTAATTAATGAATTAAAACTGAGATGTAAATTTATAAATCATAATATAACAACTGGAATAGCAACCTTGCTTATTTGCCATCATTTTAAATCATATTAAAATGTCATCAAAGACATCATATTTTTGTCATCATTTTGATGTTAATGAATGACACTTAATAATGGATGCTTACACATGATACACTTATGATACAAGTTGACACAAATATTCTATCTTTGTCATTCTCTGAATGTCAGGAAGGAGAATAGAATAATACTTGTGTCGACTTGTGTTATCAAATGCAAAACATAATATCATCTTATTACTTGAGAATTGAGATCAAGTTTAGAACTGATTAAAAATCAATGTTCTTATATAACATTCTTAAACATTTAATATATTGAAACAAATTAATTCTTTTCCAGACATGCCTGCTTCAAAATCTGTATGTGAATCCCCAAAATTCTGCCAAAAGTGCAGATGGCTCCCATTGTGAGTACATCATAATTCTACAATGATAATTATACATATTTTGTCAATTTGATACATATTTTTGTTAAATTCTTTTCCAAATAAAGAAATGGTATGATTTATTCTTGTTCCAGTGGTCGCAAATGTATCAGACGAAGAAATGCAAGAGCATTATGATAACTTCTTTGAAGATGTCTTTGTTGAGTGCGAAGACAAGTACGGCGAAATCGAGGAGATGAATGTGTGCGACAATCTCGGCGATCACTTGGTAGGTAATGTTTACATCAAATTTCGTAGAGAGGAAGACGCGGAGAGAGCTGTGAATGACTTGAACAATCGCTGGTTTGGTGGTCGACCAGTATATGCCGAACTTTCACCAGTGACGGATTTCAGAGAGGCTTGTTGTCGTCAATATGAAATGGGGTAATCTTAACATTATTTTCTCCTGGTTTTGTAAAGCACATGATGTATTTTACCTTTATTTATTCGATGAACAACAAAGATAAAATGATATATCATGTGCTTCACAGATCGCATTTTAAATAGAATCTATTCATGCAAATGTCTAATGATGAATGAAATCGGTTATCTCATATCTTGTTTTTTTTTTCGTTTTAGAGAATGCACACGTTCCGGATTCTGTAACTTTATGCACCTGAAGCCCATCTCGCGTGAGCTGCGCCGCTACTTGTACAGTCGCAAGAAGAGCGGCAGGGGACGATCTAGATCGCGTTCGCGTTCACGCGGCCGAGATCGCAAGCGGCGATCACGATCGCGCGACAGACGATCAAGATCTAAAGATCGTCGGAAAAGGGACGACAAAGGTAGGGACGGCCGATCTGGAAGATACTAATTATAGAAAATGATTCTTCATTCCAACTGATCTAACATTATTTAACGGACGGACTTGATACAATGGATCTATCTTGTGCGTGTTCCAGATGAAAAGTATCTATATACACATATATCTTATATATTATATATTTATACGTGTAATCAATAGAATTAGTGCTCTTCAACATTATATCATTTGTTAATAATTTAATGACTCCGAATTAATTGAAGGATGTCTTTTTCGCGCAATGAAAAATGACAGACACAAATAAAATATAAGCATAGAAATATATATTTTTTATTTCGTGTTATATTTTCATATAAATTATCGAACTTAAACATATACCGTGAAAAACGATGCACGTAGTTTGGTGGATATTTACGAATACAACAAAAAATTTACGTATGCTTTGCAAAGATATCCTGAACCTTCTGTGCAAAGAGCATCGATATAATCATACATACACATCATTATTAAATTATTTCCTTTCAAAAAACTGATGATAATGCTTCTTTTTGTCGGATAGTTACCTAAATTTATTAAAATTAAAATTGCATTTTTGAAATCATTTTTATATTTTTTCATTTTCTCGCGAATATCATTACGTCAGTAAAAATGTAGACCGTATGATATATTAAAAAATAATTCCAAATTGTATCTATCGTACAAAAAAGAAGCCTAATATGGGACATAATGACAATTGCCGTAAGGCTCAAATAGATGGTGAAAGTTTATTGACAAAAAATGGGTGATCAAGCAATCTAAAGTTTAAACGCTAAACAATTTAAAATAATTCACCTTTCTCCTCTTATTTTTCTTTATAAAAAGATATTAGATTGTATACAAGAAAACTACCAACAGATGGGTACAGCCACAAGAATATTATATGCAGCTGTAAAGTAAAATCTTTTTTTATGAAAGAATATATACTTTGTAGGATTTAAACAAATTGTCCAAAGTTCGCTTAATTTAATGCAGGCTGGTGCATAGGTATGTGTACTTATGCCTGTCAATATCGCCCGTATAAAATTATGATATGCGAATAATTATGATCGGTGATGTAATGAGAGATGCACGCAGTAATAACTTTTTTATTCTAATTCGATATTAAATCTATCCACAATTATATTGCTTCTTGCTCGAAATTTCAAATATCGCCGAAGTCGTTCCAAGCCGTTCGATGCGCGAGCAGACGTCGCAACATTTTCATAAATATCACATCGGGATGCAGTAACAGCATTTCGGTATACTTTTCTTTGTACAATTTCCTTCTCTCGCGTATCTTCGATTTTCTTCCCATATCCGTTATTGAAAAAAAAAGCATCCCGTTAATCTTCCCGATTATACCTCGTCGATATAAAAAGAAAAACGATACCGAATCATACAATAAAGATTGCGTGATATATTTACGGATTTCATAATATACGTTACACACGCGTAACTTCTTTATCTCTCTCATCATTAACTATCAACAAGTCTTCAGCATTATACATAGTGTAAAATTTCTATATTACCAAGATGATACAATTGAGTCCGACGGAAAAAGATGCATCTTCATGGTTTATTCCCATCTGAATTTCTCCAAAATATACTGTATACAATATTTTAATTGTACTTATATATATTTATATATATACAGTCTCGTGTATATGTGTGCACGTGTGTAAGTGTATATGTATATAGTGTGTATTATGCGAGCGCACTCTATTTTTCTTGATGGAACAAGAAATTGAGCAGTGCGCGACACAGTCTAACTTGTTATCTTAGAAGGTACACATTATCTTTTTTTTTTTATTTTTTTTCCTTTCTTACTTAACTCTTTATTTGCCCTCTCGTGTTTTACGATAATATAGTGCTCCATTTTTTTTTTAAGAAATTCGTATCTAAGCACAGAGGTATTATTCTTCCATTAATTCTCTTAAGACAGTGTCCATGTCTCGTGTAATGACATCACTTGTACGCGTCGTAAAAATATTTACATTGTTCAGATTAATAATTAATGGTTACGATACTTTAGTAGTAGTGTTCAGCGGGAGATATACGAGATCAATGTTTAGGGGGGCTAATCGGCGTAGACAATGAACTGTTGATTGTCCACATCTGCAACTTCAACTTGGACAAATTGAGGCTGTGTAAGTTGGATTTGTTGTACTTGTCTCCCAATTGCGTTCCGAGATCTGAAATTATGAAAATCAAGATCTAATCAGATATTTAAGTTCCCCTTTTTTCTACTTTACACATTGATCTTCTGAATTTAAGCAATTGATATCTTTAATATCTTAAAATGCAACTTAACATCGCTTTACAAACATTAACAATTATTGTCTAAATCGTCTATTATTCTTTAATATGATAGTTTTTAAAATATTTTCACATTCGTCTTTTCTGCTTTCATCTCAAATTCGAAGTACAACAAAGAAGCGAAACTTACTTGGCCTTCGCGTGAGTTAATATATGTGACTTGAGGTTCGTTGATTGCGCAAACTTTTTACTGCATCCGTCGAATGGACATACATATGGCCGATCACCGGTGTGGATCCTCACGTGGGTACGAAGATTGAAATCCAAACTAAACCTCTTGCCGCATCCTTCAAATGTGCACTGAAATGGTTTTTCACCTGTATGCACCAACTGATGTCGTTTTAGCTTCGAACTCTCAACAAAAGCTTTGCCACATTCCGCACACACGTGGACCCGTGGACCATGTGTATGCAAATGTTTACGCATCGCACTGTTATCTCGAAACATCTTCGTGCATCCTTTGTGAGGGCATGCGATCGTTCGCTCGACACCGTCCATCACCGGCGGTTTGCGCACCTTCAGCTTATGGCCGGGTCGTGCAAACTCAGCAAGTTGCTTCGGATCCGACAGATCCAAACCAGGCATACCGTCTGACATCGAACTATTCGAATTGAACTTTGCATTGGACTTGCCCGTCATGTATTCCGTGTAGTCCGGATCCGGTTCTGGATTTGAACCTTCATCTGGAACATCCACATCCAGGTCAGGCGCTAATAGGATGTTACCTTTAACAGCAACAAACGGAGAGCGGTCCCAAAAAAGCTACGGTACTTTTTGAATTTTTTGCTAACTATATGATATATAAATTTAATAATATATCATATAGTTT
>NW_017305485.1:2206714-2227251 GCF_001594115.1 Trachymyrmex septentrionalis
ATACTTGGTAACAAAGGGAACAGAAATTATTAATTAGTACAGGATTGTTAAAGGAAATATTGAGGAATAAATTTATAAATAAAACTGCAACGAGATATAATTTCTAATAAAATTATTACAGCAAATTAAATTAAGGCGAAGCTAAGGCTAGACATTTTAATGTAATTTCTTACAATCCATACTGAGAAAAAGAATGATATTATATCAACAGCATTATTTTAATTGCAAATAATTTTGTTATTCAATCTCACTATTAAGGAAAATACGTCATTCTTGTTTTAATAAAATTGTATTATATTAATACTGTTATTGAGAAGAGAGAGAGAGAGAGAGAGAGAGTCAAAATAAGTTTATTTTCAATTAAAATAATGCTGTTGATATAATGATGTCATTTTTTTTCAATATATAAACAAGGTAATTAAAATTATCGTTTGCAATGTTAATTATTTCTGATTTCTGTCAGAAATAGAAATCGAATTTTTTTAAACTTAAAATCACGGGATATATTTTAATGTTACATCTTTCTCGTTGAAAACTTAAAAAAAAGTGCGTTTTATTCAGGAAAAATAGGATATATGGGATAAAAATAAAAAAAATGCATACCGAAAGAAATAGGACACTCATTATATCTAAGTCTTCAATATCTAAGATCGCAAGTTCTTTCCGAAAAAATTGCAATATTAAAGCTTGTATTGAAAATTTTTTGTAAAATACGACTTATCTTTAAGGATGTATTATGTTTATTTTTACAAATTCATTAATATTTATACTTTAAAGAAACTATATAGTAACATGAAAGTTGTATATACAATAATCTATTTTTTGAATAATTTTATTGTTTATTTACATTATTATTTATATGTTAAAATTTAAAAATTGACAAAAATTTCAATTTTTTTGTATAAATATTTTAAGTACTCAAAATGATTTATATAAAGTTTCATTGCGATTCACAGATTGATTATAAAGATTTAAAAGAAATATTTTGTTTATTTCTAGAACAACTAATCTCTGCATGGCAATGTAACTTTATATGAATCATCTGGAATATTTAAAGTAAAGTTTGCATAATAAATTGAGATTTTTATTATTTTATACGTTTCCATATATTTCTGTCAAACATAGATTTAAAAAACCTTACTTAAAATAAACTTTGATCCAGACGATAAACTTGAATTTTTTTTATAACTTTTAAATGTACGACCTAAAATAATCTGTAATTTTTTAAGTAGCTTTTTCATTATTTTGAAAATATTTGTAATACATCCTTAAATATGCGATAAAAGGTCTGTTTTTATTTCTGCATTTTTGAACTCAGTTCCGAGAGTGTAAGTAAAAAACAGACTTAATATATAAAAAAAAATAAGAAAGGCGCGAATCAATGAAATCATCGTCCGTGTTTGAGTTCAGGACACCCGGTATATGCGCTCGTGATGCAACATGGATCTCTCGTGACGTCAGAGGGTCAGAGCGTTACTTCTTTTGTGCGTCTCGAACTGTCGAGATCCAATTTTTTTTTCTCTAATATGCGAATCTCGAAAACTTGCTACATATTGTCACTATTTATTTTTATCTCTCTCAAAAGAGACACAAAATTTGAATGTATCGACGCCGATAGGGCATCAAGTGCCGCGATGCTCCGCAACGTCGCTCGGCTCGTCTGTCGCCGCCATTTGCTTGACGGTGGACAGGCGGGCCATCCGCCGCATTAAAGAGGCCATTTTCAAAATATGGCTGCCCCCGTGAGGCCAAGCATAATGGCGTTCGCGGGATCAAAACAAACAATGCGGCCTGTCAAGCCGGCTGGAGCGCGCGGCCGACGTGATCGGGCCAGGTAGCCGATTTTTCCACACGGGAATCGCGCGCCCGTGCAGCGACGCGGTATCGATCTGAGCATCGCACCGGAAGTGCGTATCCGCCCGTGTGCGTGGTGGATAACGAAGGGGCCAGGAGGAACGAGGGGAGAGACGAAGGAGAAGAGAAAGAAATAAAGAAACTTCTTTTTAGCTCGAAAACTCGGTGAAGGCAAGAACGATGAATAAAAAGAACGGAAAAAGAAAAAGAGAAAGAGAGAGAAATGAATGAGAATGAAAGAACGAATGTCCAAATGAAGGAGTCCAGAGGAAGCCGAAAATGTGTAAAAAGACTCACCGTCGTCCGTGCCGGACGCCCACATCGTTACCGAAAACTCGCCCTCGAGCGTCTTGATTTGCACCTGCTTCTGTTCCCACTTTCTAGCCTTGGTCTCGGTGGCCATCTCACCGAAAATCGCGTGGTCGGAGGCACGAAAACGCGTGCCACCGCTCTTACGCGCCTTCTTAGCAGCTTTACGCGACGGCCCGGGGCTGGACTCGACATAAATGTCGTTATCCGGCACCGGAATCTGGTCGTATACGCTAAGCGGATCGGCGCCAACGATCTCCTCTTGCGTCTGCAGTATGATTTCTTCTCGGCCCGGCTCCGGCAATGGCTGCAGCGCTATCATCGGCTGCCCGTCCTCGCCCTCGATCGTCGTCTCCACGGTCTCGCACGGTATCTCCACCGGTATCGCCTCTATCTCAACCTCCTGGATGTCCGGTTGGATCTCCACTTCAGTTATTATGTCCGAGGACGCCATATTAATCTCCGGCGGCGACGCCATGTTAACGTACCAAAATGGCCGGCTGGCCTGGCGACAGCGGAGCCTCGGCGGGGACCGAGCGTCTTGCGGTCACGTGACTGCACCGCTCACATGACGTTATCCGCCACCAGGGGGAGTCTCGAGCGCGCGCGTCTCGTTTGTGCTCGTCGCGGCGCCATCTTGGGAGCGCGGCCAGACATTTCTTTCCTTTCATTCTTATTGTCATACTATTACTCACGTTTAGTTCTCACCAGCGCGATTACGAGATTGTTCCACCGATCGACGTGACTCAATTTTCATTATTTACATTGTTTGATCGAGGAAACGGAACGAGGTGTCTCTAAGCGACACTCAGAAAGGAGAATAGGTTAGGAGCCGTTTGGTGTCGATGGCCACGATGGACCTGTCAAAAATACCGAACGAGAAGAAATTGTATCTCTGCAAATGGTATTTTCGCGGTACGTTGACATCGCGAAGCTATACTTAAGGTCCTAATATTGATACTTGACGCTTGATGATTTATGGAATACCGTAGAATGGGATAGTTGGTACAAATTTGACAACACACATGATAAATTTAGAATGTAAGACATCTTACAATCGTCTTAAAGAGATATTTTTTATGTTTTCCAGAAAGAGACAATGTAACAAGTGATCGTTTCATCTTTGTTTAATATCAGCAAACAAGAATATAATGATTCACCTGTTACACTATATCATCTGTACCTCTTATTGGAATTCGTTAACTTAATTCTGAACATACTTAGGATGTATTCGGGGAGACACTATTAGTGCTATTTATGTCATTCTATCTTCATTGTTTATTAGATGTTAAAACAAAAATAGGTGACATAAATAGCGGTGATAGCATGTTCCTCAAATATATCCTTAGGGTGCTATTTTATTTATGCATTTTTGTCATATAACAAATATATATAGAACAGAGAGATCCTTGGATCTGTATCCTATAGCTAATCAATAAGCTTGAAAAATTTGTCGTATGACAAAACACACAAATGGAATATCATCCTTACTGTCCATTTATGTTTTAAAATTCAAACCAGAGTTATTTCATATTTCAATATTACAATTCAGATTTTAACACATGTATGGATTAGCAGACGATATCTATAGATGCTCCATCCTCAAGTATGTTAAACATTGATTAAGAACTAAAATTAGAATGAAATATCAAGTATAGCTATGAATTTGCAGCAGTACATGAGATTCTTAGTATCAAAATATAATTCTTATGTTGTTAACTTCTTTAGCTGCGTTCTTGATTTTTTGAAATAGTTGTTTCTTCTCTCCAAAATCTTTCTTCTAAAATCTAAATATGTATATATAATTTAAGTACAGAGAGAAAAAAAATAACGCAGTGCACAGCCAAAAGTCACATTTTACAACAACTTGCCAATATTTTCTCCAACTTCTCTCTGTTACAGCTGGTTTTGCACTGCTGCCATTCCTGTGGGCCGTGAATGCGGTTTGGTTCTCAAAAGAAGCTTTCATAGCACCACCTTACGAGGAACAGAAACAGATTAAGAGATGTTGGTGTCGATCAATTTATTTCCTATAACGAATCTTAGCTTCTCTCTAACGTATACGTTTTTTTCAGATGTGATTTTCTCTGCTATCGGAGCAGTTATTTGGACTGCTGCTTTACTAGCTTGGATAATAATCTTCCAAACCCAAAGAGCTGTTTGGGGTGAATTCGCCGATTCTATCAGTTACATAATTCCCACTGGTATTCCTTGAGCTTGATACTCCATAGTGGTACACAATAATTTATTGCAGAAATATATGCATTCAACAATTGTATATTAAACTTTGTAATATATTTATGTCATGTAAGTTCATATGGTAACATCTGATATGTAGCATACACAATAAAAAAATAACATTCTTTTTTACATTTTGTATACATTAATAAAAAATATCAATTTCGAAAAGTAGCAGCGCGCTATTAGCTTTTCTTTGTTTAAAATTACATTTAGATGCATGTAGCAGTTATGAGAAAAAGTACAGTCCAAAATAGATTTCCATATATTTAAATCTCTCTCTTGCATCCCTTTAAGGAGATATGAGACTATAAATTATAAATATACAGATTCAAATATGTAAAAACTGACATACCTCTCCGCATTTATACGCAACAATTAGCGAATTTTATTTCGCGTTTTACATTTGAATAACTCTTCGTCTTTGCACATACAATCTTATATCTCTGTAAACTAATCTGGACAGAAGCTGAAACAGCGAAACATGATATACACATTATTTGTAATGATATTTCGTTTTAGTATCAATGAAAGCAAACTCACAAGCAAAGCAAACTCACCAGTAGAGCGAATAAATCTGCACACATGAGCATATAAAATACATTGTGCCATCCGCCCCACCGAGACACTAAACCTGCTAACAGCGGACCAACTGCAGCCCCAATACTACCAGTTCCATCGATAATGGCAGTTACTGTAGCTAAAGCTTTTGAATTTTCTCCTAAGCTAGGATGAGTTCCCAGTTCGGCCGACACAGCAGTTGTTATTAATGCATAGGGACCATTCACTAAAAGCCCTCCTATTAGCAGTAATACTATATTGACGCCTAGACTAGTATTTCCGATAGAGTCGTATATAAATAACTGAAATATATAAGGCACACATGTTAAAATGTATAAATAATATATACATTCGAATCTTTTATATTTATAATATTGCATATCATTAAAAAATAAGAACATTCTTTAAAGCAATGTGCTTCATTATTTAATGAATTTATTTAGTAATTTATATAAGCAAAAAAAATCATTTTTCTACAGCTCATTAATAATTAATCTAATAATTTTGTCATTTTGTAACTGCAAAAGTCTGCATGTGGCAAAATTCAATGTTATTAAGGAATAAATTGTACTCACCGCAGGAAATGCAAGTCCAAACATCACGGCGCATGTTAACGCGCTCATGCTACTGTAATCAGAGATGATTCCAGCTGCTATAGCACCTATTATACCACCCACATCAAACAGAGTCGACAGATCCGCGCTCAGAGTTGCGTTGTATGTAGCTACAAAAAATTCTTATTGAGATTAAAACGAAATTATATAACGAGATAGTAGCTATAGGATTATTATTACGAATACCTACTTGTAGCTGCGATGTATAATGGTAACCAGTAGAGGAATGTATAGCTAACAAGCTTCGCGAAAAATAGCGACAAGGAATATTCGATGACACCTGGTATCTTTATGGCTTCTATGAAGTTGATTGCGCTATTGTGAGATGCATGATCACGTCGGTGTCCAGACAGCATTGGACTGGTTTCAGAGCGTTCATTTGCCACATTCTTTGAAATATATAAATTACATATTACTACTAATAGTATTTATATATGTTGGATGAAAGTAGTTGTGATATTAATAAATGTTGTTGTGATATTAATAAATGTTATAGTGACACATTGTCGTTCAAAATACATATTCTCATGTGGTTTAAGAATTACGAATACATTTATGCACCATATATATAACACATGCATTATGTGATTTATGTTACATTTTAAAGCTAAATAGCAGTGTTAACTGAGAGTGGCATGCACTTACGTCGGTAGTAAGTTGTTCACGGTAGACACAGCGATAGATGACACGCTAGGTAGAGTAGACGCTTATTTATTATGGAAGTACAAACTATAATTCTACTAAAAATAATTAATCTTGACGCTTGCATTATTAAAAAAAACCTAGGAAAACTAAAAGAAACGAAATAAAATTGTAATCATAGTAAAGTAGAGAGGACGTGCTTATAATCAAATTACAAACATGCTATTATGTGTTAATTGGCAAATGCTACAAATTTTACATTTATTAACATTAAAAAACATCTATTATGCTAATACATCTATTATGCTAGTATTTGCTGAGTGAAAAAGTGTCAAAAATATTTAGCAACTATGGTAAACTTACATCCTCGTTGACACTACGAGATTCGTAACCTCCGTCAAACGAGTCGTCGTCCGAGCTGGTCGTTACAATTTTTCGATATCCGGGGGAAGCGAGCGAATTATATCCTATGTCGATAGGATTTGGTATTAGGAATAAGAAGATCACGAATCCCATCAGTCCCATTATCACTCCAGGCACAATGAAACTCAAACTCCAATCGGACTCGACGTATGCCGCCGCGATTAAACTACCTAATATATTTCCTAAGGACGTATGAGAATTCCATACTCCAAAGATCAAGCCACGCTTGCCTTTTCCGAACCAATTTCCCACAACAGTTACTACACCTGGCCATCCAGAAGTTTGAAAGATTCCGCCTAGTGCCTATGTACAAAAACAAGGGGAAAAATATGAAAGAATATCTTTGTTAATATGCTTTATAGTAGGTACTTTCCATAAGTAATACTTTAATAACACAAATGCAAGTTATTCTATTTTTCTTAGCATTTCAAGAGTAACAAAGACAGAACAATACTTAGATCAATTTGTGTCATAAATAGAAAGCATTTAATGTTATTGATATTTACCTGCACGAAAATAAAGTACCACAGATTGTGAATATTGTATGGTTTAGCGATTCCAAACAGGTAACATGATATGCCTGACGCGAGCATACCAATGGAAAGAAAGTATCGCAGATTTATTCTCTCCGCTATGAACCCACTGTGTGAAAAAAAGACAATATTATTGACAAAATTCCCTTATGTCTTGGAAAGTATTAAACTCATTTCAAGATATCCACCTGAAAAACATAGCTACTGCATATACAAACAGAAATGCTGAATCCAGCATACCAAGTAATGCTGGTGCATCCTCCGTATCTGTAAAAATAATATAGCACAAATTATTTGCACATTCGAGTGTTTGTTTCCTTCATACAGAAAAATAATTACTATTTACTTTTTTTCTTATAAACAAATATATATAATTTTTTTTTTATAAATAACAATAATCTTTAACAAAGAATATTTTTTGATAGATAATAGTCTCAAAATATATTTTTTACAAATGTTATAGAAAACTCATTATATTATGTATTTAAAACAAGAATCTTTCTTTTTAAGAACATTACAAAATTGTATCGAAAAAGCGATTTTATACAGAAAGCAAATTGAATTTTAATATAATCTTGATTGAAGTAAATATTAAATTTATTAGGCTTCAAAACATATTTTGAATAAATTTGCTTGTGATAAACTTATGATAAATTTGCGAGTATATGAACTTTTAAAATACTTCAAACAAGTAATTAATATTTAAATATATATATTTAAGTATATATTTTTCTATTATCTCTTATTACCAAATGGAGCCCAGTCGCACCAGGTATCCCGGTTACTGGCATTTACAAAAATATCCGCAGGTACTGATAGGTTGCTGCAATTGAGACTTAGAATGTTCTTCACTACAGATATCGGTTTCCGAGTCAAATGATAACAAGTGTATGATAGATAAGTAAGCGCCAATATGCCTCCTTGGTGCCATGCTATCCAATTGACACGACGATGTTCGCAGCAACCGTTGCACATACACCTTGCGCATTGCAAACCCCATGGTAGATCTTTCGTCGGTCCATTCATATTAATACTTTCTTATAGTATTCAACAGTGTATTTTGTACTCTTTGATTATAAGATTCTTTTTGTGCGGAAGCAAGATAAAATAATCTTATCGTCTTATCGTAATTGATGTAGTAAGTAAAATGCAACTAAATTTAATTAAATAATATTCAGATCTCACATTAATTAAATATTAATTAGCTAAATAGACAAACACATAGAGATCTCTTGTGATCTCTGGACAAGTTATTCAAGTATGGTGTTATTCCCACGATGTTTTGCATGATACTGTTATTTGTTCACAAACGTCCAGTTAAGATAAAGTGTCGAATAAGGACTAAACTAAATTTTAACAATGACACTTATGACAGTAGTAAATAAATGCAGCTAACCTAGAAACAGAACAAAGAGATCTGTAAAAAGTTTAAAGAATGGTGACTACCTAGCGACTGAATATTATCTACATTTGTGAGTGATTCTGGAAGCAGATAAAAATTCTTGATAAATGCAGTCCTATAATATTGTCTTTCTTCTCCCTCCTTTTTCTTCGAAATGCAATGTTTATACTATCACGAGATGACTATTGTACGTCAGCAACGCCCATGGACGCACTCCTACATAGGTGTGTTGAGCGAATGTCTATCGCGTCGATGCTAATTGCGACATTTTTAAATACAATAATTGTTACATGATCCTTGAACAACGTTAGTGCCACATTAAGATAAACATATTGCGTTGTGCGACTCCATTTGACTCCATTGACGTGAGTCACAATCGATTTGAGGTTACGTCACGACAAATATTCCCTGGTGAAAATTTTTCTCTGAATTTTTCATGTAATTTTTCAAAATATTCTGAGTAATTTTATAACTTTTTAGGAAGTTGCTCAGATTTTTTAATATAAATTGGAACACTTTTCAGAAATGCCAAAAAAGTCAATATCTTTTTTAAAATTTTTTTATACATATGAATTAAATATTCTAAAATTTCTCATTTTATAATTTCTCTGATGAATCTTATAAATCTGATAAAATCTGAAGAAATTCAAAGTATTTTTTTCAAATAATTATAGAATAAGTAATTTTAGAAATTTTAAAATATTTTTGAAAAAAATTATTCCAATATTATTCTAAAATGATTCTAAGTTATTCTAAAATTGTTCTAATTTGTATAAAAATTCTGAAACAAATTTTCACCAGAATCTTTTTAAAAGAAATTTAAAAAACTATAATTTTGTATGCACATAAATATAGATGTATAATATTTATTTACATCATATATACTCATATTACTATAATTTATGATTACAGAACAGTGTAACAGAAACTTCACAATTTGGACAATTTGTATCACTATACAATGCCATGAGTGATCTCAAAGTGTATCCTTATTTTACAAATGATTTGTTTATAATAATATTTGCCATCCAATTTACTACTTTTACCTTAATATTACACAGAGAGTTGTCTGTGCCTTTTCCAAGTGCCAGAGAAGCAGAAGTTGTATATCAAGTGCTTCGGGTCGATGAGGAACCACCGCGCAGTGAAGTCACAAAGAATCTTACATTAAATAATAATATTTTAGAAGTGTAAGCTTAAAATTGTATTAAATATTTATAAATGTTATTTTACTGACATTTATCATTTTCTATACAGGTCATTCAGTGGTAAGGAACCAAAAAAAGTACGTGTGGCACTTACATCCTTCTCTGATAATCTACTACTGGTCACAGAAACCATCAAAAAATTTGGTCCACCTGAGCCAACATATAGTCATTATGGAGCCAACAATTAGCTAATTATATTTACCTGTTAATTTTCAAATATACATGCATTATGGAGCACACTCCTGCACCTTACGGTCCCAGGGCTGTCTATGGATATGCCATGTACATCGGATCGAATATGCTGTTTCTGTTGTACGTGATATGGGCGATAATACCAGACAAGGTGCTGCATGATTATTTAGGTCTGACCTATTGGCCCTCCAAGTATTGGGCAGTTGCGATTCCTATATGGGCATTGACCGCTCTAGCCACATTTGCATTTTTAATTTATCCTGCTATCAATATGTTGATAACTCCGGACATCGATGACATCCGGACTATTACGGACAAGTATGCCCTACAAAATGTCGAAACTATTCCAGATGGAATACCGACTGTATCCGATATACCGATCACAGAAGTCTGTAGGAGATTGTATTTGAGAAAAAAATAACGTAATCGTTTACCAGAATAATTATAATTTATTTTTTTTACATTGAGGTGGATGTACAGTTAGAAATAATAATTAAGAAACGCGTGTTATGCGAATTTAACAAATGAATGATAAATCTCTAAGCGTAGTCCCGGTAAAAAATTTTTCATGCATGAATATGTATAAATACGTGTAAACATACAAAAACATGCATAAATATTCATAAACATGTATAATTATATATGTGAAATATGTATGATACATACACGTTCATACATTCTTCTTTCTTTTGAAAAATTACTTTTTAGTGTAATAAAAATAATAATAATATAAAAACATAAAAAATAATTAAAGGGATAATTTTCGCATTGTTTGTTTTAGAAAACAAGTTTGGAAAAATGTAAAAAAAATTACTCATACCTAATTATGCATAATTTTATATATAATTATACATAAATAATTTTTTACATTTCTTCAAACTTGATTTTTTTCTAAAACAAATAGTTGCGAAAATTATTTTTTTAATTATTTTTAATGTTTTTACATTACTATTATTGTTTCTCTATTATACTAAAAAGTAATTTTACAAAAGATAATAGATGTATAAACATGTATGGATATATTTCATATATAATTATACATGTTTATGAATATTTATGCGTGTTTATGTATGTTTATACATATTTATACATATTCATGCATGAACAATTTTTTTTCACTAGGGTGTAAAAACACTTTATTTAAGAAATCTTTTAAGAAGCCAAATAATAAATGTTATATAAATTTACATTGTAAAATCTATAATTTTTCGAAACTTGTATTATGGGATCATTTCCAAAATAAACGATTCACTCTATTCTATAATATATTAAATACTTATACAAAACTGAGATCTATTAGCATTGAATCAACATCGGTTTTCTTATAACATAAAAATCAATGATATATATGTATATATATATTTTTTGTTGTGTATATACATTTTATACAAGTATGTAATATTGTGTACATCACTGTAAGAGATTGTGCTCCACACTGTACATTACATAATTCGATGCTCATTAGTATAGTCTGTGGAATGAAAGTATTAACATTAGATTTACGCGATGAGCTAATTTATAATGAGAAACTTAATTCTCAAAAACGACATGTGCGAGCGGAATGACGCTGACGGAAACAATCCTTCCACATCCGATTTTCATATCGAGAATCCCCGTAAAACGGTTGTGGATCTGCGACAATTGTTAAAAGATAAAATTAACAAAAACGAGATATTTTGTAGCTTCGAAATTGTTTCCACGAGGAAATCCGATGCGTTTTATCGAAGGTCTGTATAACTAAAAGACATCGAGTAGAATTAGATTGAGCACCAGTATGACACAATAAGTCTTAGAATGTTAAGAACAAGTATTTTTCTCGAAAATGATATAGATTCGTGGTAATATTTATTGAGGTTATAATTGTGCATGATCCTATATAAATTTTCTTAAAACAATTAATATTAATATTTAAATTATGTTCTACTCAGGAATACTGTATCGAGCATTTAAACTCATAATACATAATAAAAATATATATTTCTATATAAATAAATATTTATAATGTATAAATGAATACATAATACAAAAATTGTAGGCTTCTCATAGATATGGAAGAGTATTCGCCCCTGTTTTATGCGTTAACGTGGCATAACGAAACATCTTCCGACATTGATGGCTATCTGCCATTGGATCTGGTGAAGAATTTTCCGGCCAATACTCTTTTACATCTAGCAGCTAAAGGTCTAAAGTGTGACGAGGTCATTTATATTCTGAAAAAAGCTCTTGCTTTCGGAATAATTAATATATTTGCATTGCAAGGAGGTAATTTAACTTTTCCGCCAAATTTCCGATTTTCTTAATCGTGTCTTATATTTATATTTATAATCACAAATATATCTCTAGTGTTTTATTAACGTGGATAAGATTTAATAATTTTTTAATAGAAAAAAAATTAAATTATAGAATTACAAATTATTAAAAAATTTTGGAACAGTTTAATTAATTATCGATTAAAGATTGGTTGGAATTTGATTGAAGTACTTTTTTTAAATTTGTATTAAATTTTTTGCAGCGGCATAATTCGAATTCCCAAAAAGCAAAAAGATCTAAATATTAAGATATATGACTCTTGGAAATTAAAAAATATATTTTTAATTTCTAAGTTATTTTTAATTGTTGAGATATATTTCGGCAAGCTAGAGATATCGCATTAGTATATTTCGTAACGTCATTATTAAACGATTGATTTGCATACCTGCAATTATATCAGATCCGGGAGAATTCGCGATAAAATCGATCCTCGAGTGGCTTTTAGCGATCTGTCCAAATGTTTAAAGTCTAATCTATAATGTTCTCTTTGTTTTTTGTTTTTTACCACTTTTTACCTTTATTTTCTTATTTCTGGCGAAATAAAAATTGACAATCAACTTTGGAAAAGACAAGAAATACGTCAAAAAAACGCGATTGTTGAAATACATCAAAAAAAAGGTCGCAAAGAAGAAAAAAAACATGAAGAAAAAAATAAGACAGAGAAAGCAAAGAACATATAAAAATTAAATTAGACTTTATTCCAACACGCATTATTTAGATTTCTTTGTGATGTCTTTAAGCCGACCACACACGTTCATATAAATTTGTCATCTTGTCAAGTATATATGCTTACGTAAGCCATCCAAGGAAAAAATGCATCATGCATTAAATATGTATCATAGGTTTTACTGCAATTAAATTAAATTAAATTTAAATTTATAGTAAATTAGTAGTAAATTTAAATTTACTAATAAAGTCGTGCAAGTTAACTTGACAAATTTACTTGAATGAGTGTGGCTGGCCTTAGATATCTTTTTTAGACAATAGTATGTTTCAAAAAACATGTCTTTTTCTGATAATTTATGTTGCCTGGATTGTCGGGAAAATACACATTTAGCCAAATTGCAGATTCGTTATCAGAGAATGGTGACTTCGAACATGCAGCGGATCTAGTAGATTTTATCAGACAGCGATTTGGTAATACGTTCTGCGTGTGCGTTGCGGGTTATCCACAAATGCATCCCGAATCGCCGTCTAAGGAGCTCGACTTGCATTACCTGAAAGCGAAAGTAACGATCAACAACGTAGTTGTGCGAGTTATATCTTATATCTCTAATTTATCGAGCAAGAGATGACGCATTCAACACAAAAGCAGCAACATTGTATTGTTACAGCCGCTTGATTGCATCAACGTTATTTTGACTTTATAAGTGAGGCTTAAAACTCTCACTTTCTCTTTTTCAAGCCAATAGAGAGTTTTAAGCTTTGCTTAAAGTTAAAATAACGTTGATGCAATCGGGTCTAAGATCTGGTACTCGACACATTTTTTTTTTGGATTGCTCATGTTTTAATGAAACTAGAATTGCATCACACAATTAATACAGAATTTCTAGAAATTTACTAAGCGCAAGCAAGCTAGAAAAAATGCATCATGAAGTATAAATGTTATTGCAATTAAATTAAATTTAAATTTCTAGTCAGTTTAAATTACATTCTTAGTAATACTTTTGCTCGGAAATTGTCCAGCGAGCAAGAATTTCAGTTTTTAAATACTGTAGGTGGAGGCGGGTGCGGATTTTATCATAACGCAAATATGTTTCGATTCTCGAGTCTTAATAAATTTCGTGAGGGATTGTCGAGAAATCGGGATCCAAATCCCGATTCTACCTGGGATTCTCGCCCCGACAAATCACGCGTGTCTAGAAAAAATGATAGACATATGCAGACTCGGCGTACCGATTAAAATTAAAGAAGATTTAGCACAAATAAAGGACGATGATCAAGCGGTGAGGAAATATTCAGTCGACTTGATAACGCAGATAATTACGGACGTGATTAGAAATGGAGCCACGTATGGTTTTCATTTGTTCACACTGAATAGGTAAAATATCAATAATAATGCCTTAAATTTAAACGAGAGTAATACTAAATTTAAAAAAAATAATTTTTTTTCATGTTTTGCATATATATTTATATTGTAGATTATCGCTAGTGGCGGAAATATGTAAACGCATAGAATCTTTCAAAGCTGAAAACCTATAGAAAAATATGACATCCAGCAATCCTTGAATGTCCTTGGATCCTGGAATTATATTGGAATTTTATATACACTACAATCAGAGCGTAAAAAAAGAAAAAATAAGAAGAAAAATTGTGTTTGAGTATAAGTCTCCTCCTTTAAAGATGCAATAATATAAGTTACCAATAAAAACTTGAATTTAATATCTAAAATAAGAACAGTAGAAAAATTGTTTGTGTTGATGGAATAATTTTGATATTATTTATAAAGCAATAAATAATATTCTTCCAAATCTATTAGCGCTTTAATTCATTCGTATAAAATCCTATTTTATCCTAATTACTTTTTGATTATAATAAAATTTCATGAAATTACAAATATTAGTATTATAATTTCCAATTTCTAATTTTATCGTTAATGTTCGCGTTGCTTGAAATTCTTGAATATTTTTGCACTTAAAATGAGATAGAAACATATTCTGTAGCGGATTGCTACATATAATAAATGTAGGTAATGATCGTCACATGGATTCACAAATAATAACATTTATTTATACATACAATATCTTATTCCGACAATATAAAATGATGTGCCTGAGGACGGTGAAGAACCCCCCCCAAGAGCCAGTGTCTAGGTGGGAACATCGTGTTCGTGAGAGCGCGCCATCTGGTCGCGGAGTGTGTGAGTCTAACGAGTAAAAGGCATGGTGATGTATAACTGAAAGAGTGTGAGAATTTGTGTGTATGATGTGTGTGATGTATGTGTATGTGTATGGAAGTGTGAATGCGTCTCCACAATTCGGACATTGAAAAGAGAGAAAGCGAAGATGCTGAGTGTAAAAAGTGCATCCAACGCGAATGGACCGACTCTGAAATTTCGAGACGGGGCGCGCCGCGGCCACAGCCGCCCCTGAAGTGGTCTGAAGTGCACCGCAGTTGGGCGCCGCTTGAATGCATGCGCGCGCAGCATAGCGGCGAAAGCGGCGCGGCTGGGGCTAGTGCAGGCGGCGGAGCGCCGAGCCAGTCGAGTTGGAACGCCGCAGCACCGCGTGGTTCGGTCGATTAGTCAGACGGTCGAGTCGGTCAGTTTGAGGGTACGTGATAGATTACAACCCACGCAAGAAAGAGGATGGCACTATTCCGCTTTACCCCGAAACGCTGCCTCGACGTGCAGGTGAGTTCCTCATCTTTCTTAAAAACCTCGCTCTTCCCCTTTCTCACCCTTTTCCCCCTCCCCCTCCCCCCCCCCGCATGATGAAGTTAGCGCCGCTCTCACGCGATTTCGCGCTCTTCGAATTTATCAGTCGCTTGTTCAATACAAAGAAAAACTCAACGGGCTAAAATTCGAAATTTTGCGGATGTGGACACCTTCGAAAATCACCCCGGGACGGTTTTCGTCGACCGCGGCGATTTTCACCGCCGCGAACGGCTGACCGCAGTGTTCTCTATCGACCGGCTTGGACGAAACCTTCCCGTTCCAGGAAAGAACGTGGATAGGCTTTCGAATTTGTCGATAGGGAGACGATCGAATGATCCGTCCTTGAACAGGGCATTTTTCTTGTCCTATATAAGATAGGTGCTTTTGAAAAGGACATTTCCTGAATGTGTGAATCGTGTACATGTGTGCTTCTTGCGGAGTGTACGTGTTCATCAGTCATTGTATGCGAGGAGTCTACCGTAGATTAGAGACCTTTCGTTTTCGGCTTAGTGGCGGGGGGAGGAAATGGCAAACTGCGGCTTAACGCGTGTTCGTATTACGTGACCTTGCAGGAATATCATTAACCGATCATGATCATAAACTTAAAACAAATTTGTTAAAATGAGTAAACAGCTTCGTATTAATGTTTCTTTAAATCGGATTTATTCCCGATGTAATTCATTTCCACGTTTATATATATCCATATATATTTAGCCTGAATATGTCTGTCTAAGCGTTATGTTGCGCGTGATTATTATGAACATCGACGAATACATTTGTTAAAATGAGTAAAGCTATCCAACAAACACAAGTTACATGTAACTTGTACCTGTTGTAATGTCCCACTCAACACTATAACTGTAATTAATTTAATTTTAACTCACACATGTTATATTGTGTATTATATTATAACAATATAACTATAATGTAACACACCTGTTATATTACAGTTATATTGTTGAATGGAAAATTACAATTAACAGGTACGTTACACGTAACTTTGTGCTTGCTGGATAGCATTGTATTAAATTTTCTTTAAATAGGGTTTATTCTCAGTATACATCCGTTTTCTCTCTCTCATTTCTAATACATTTAACCTAAATATATGTCTTGCAGGCGAATGTTGCACTTGATTCACGCAAGACTCAAATCTTACAGAGCTAATAATGGTTAGAAAGAAATTAATTTGACGTTGGCGAAATTAGCATAATCACGTATACTTGGTCTCTCAAAAAACCGTAGCTTCTTTTTCTTTCTTTCTTTTTTTTTTAGAAAAGATCTCTCTTTGGAGTCTATTAAAGACTTCGATATTGAACTCTACATTGAAGTTCTGGAGCATGCTGCAAAGAGAATTGCATAATAATCGGATTCCCCAGTTTCCTTCAAACATTTAAGTCGATCGATTCGCAACAGTCGATGCCACGCGTCTTCATGTAACTCCAGCGGCGCACTCGGTGACACGTCACATGCACGTAAAATGCATCGTGTTTGCCAGTGCATCGAATCGATTCGGGGACGTCCCGAGATCGACATTCATCCTAGAAATGATACAGATTTATCCATTGCAAATGAATTCTAGTATCCACTTAAACATTCCTCCAGCCTACTTTAAGTTTAACTTGAAATGAATATGCTTTATGCCGAGGAAAATCCCGCCGCTGCGTTCTACATACTTAGTAACAGGAATTAAAGTTTTCTATTAGCGTGAGTAATATATTAACATAAATAAATGTTTATCTGTCATTGACGTATAGCATACATACATTCTCAACAGTATTTATATAATTAAAGCGTAAAAAAGAAACATATATTAGATACCTATATTTATATTTTAATAAATTTCACATTCAAGTATGTTTATTTTATATTTTATATTTAACAAAATAAATATAAATGAAAATAAGAAATATATTATACATTTATATCTTAATATATTTTACGTTCAAACGCGGAGAAATTATATATAAATAGTGATGTAAATAAGTTTTTGTATTTAATAAAATAAAATAAATGAGAATAGAGAAAATATATTATACAATTTTATATTTAGATAGTAGGAAAAATAACAGTGCCTCGTATGTTAATGATAATGAGATGGTATCACAGTTTAAAAAAAAGTAGATAACTAGCTAAATCCTTAAGTTAAATCAATATACACGTTACGTTTTCCACATCCAACTGTCTTTTAAAATAATTTTTTAATTGTTAGTTTTAGAGCTTGCATAGAAACAATCTCGTGCTATCTGCATCTGCGAATCTCTAAAGATACACTTGTGCTTGACCCATATTTGGTATTAATTACGACGTTAATTATGATTCTTGCATAACAAACGTTTTAACGGAATATCAATATTAAATGCTTGACTTTGCCGATACAATCAGATATACTCATAAAAATGGAAATGCAAATGTCAATTATTGTAATCTGAATTATTCATTCTTCCCACAACGAAGGTAGACAGTGACGAAAGGAGATTTAAGAAAGGGAATCTCATCGCAAGTGGTGATTTATATTGGCGCAATTTATATTAGCAGTAGAAAAATTATCGTAGAAAAGAACGAGCGAGTTGATGAGGATATGTTCTTCGCCGCAAGACTGACGTCAGATTTTTTTCTCTTTAATTAATACATGTAGAATTTTACGATGTATAATAGAAGGAACAAAACCGCATTGTGTGTCGACTCCGTCAAGTCTCTCTCTCTCTCTCTCTCTCTCTCTCTCTCTCTCTCTCTAAAAAACCCCTCCCCCTCCCTCTTTTCCTCTTTTTTTTCTCTTCTTTCTTTCTTTCTCCTTTTTATTACTTTTATTAATTGCATTCTATCCTTATATTTTTCTTTTGCTTTTACATTTTTTAGAGAGCTTACCCTCTAGAACATAAAAAGTAAGAAAAATATAAAGATAGAGATATGCAATTAACAAACAATAAACACATCTATCCATCTATTTATCTATCTTCTCTCTTTCTCTTTTAAAAGAGAGAAAGAGAAGAAATAAATAAACAAGAACAAAGAATTTTATGATCGAGTTCGAGCTTATGCCTCTGATTTCATCTGAACAAAATCCATTTCTACATGCGATTATACTCATTACGCAATACGCCTTCAATGCATTTATGTACATTCGAAATCCACTCGCGTGCATTCGTCCGACTGACACGCGTCGCATGACTTCGCGAAATTAATTATACGCGGTGACCGAGAAAGAAGTATCCTTATTTAGGAGGAATTTTGAGCATTTTGAATGATGAGATAATTCACAAATCTCTGAATTGCACGATTTAAATGCAGTTTTCCATATTCATCAATATTTTATATCATGCTTTTAGGACTCCTGCACACAAATTTCCGTAAACAGTCAATAAATCGATATTTTTTATTTACTACTGCTTACTTACATTTGCCTTACGTTCTGTACTGTGATTGGTCGATTTGCTTACGTTTAAGTCCGGATCTACAATAAATGTTTTAAGCCTTAAGCCGTAAAAAATTTACCAACTACAGTCGAATGCGAGGAGAATAATTGATTGTGATTCGTCCATTCCTTATGGCTTAAGGCTTAAAAATCTATTGTAAATCCGAAATAATGGGCCTTCTATACAATAAATCACTAGTCATAAATCAGAAGTCAGAAGCTAAAAATTGATCAATCGAATCACAGTCGTGAATTTTTAACTTTTAATTAATGCCTTATTGTAGAAGGCCCATTAGTCTTACCGCTTACGTCTTTCTATGTGACCATGGCCCTTATATTACTACACGCATTTTTATCCTGTGTAGAATGTAGTCGGGCCACAACGTATACTTCGCAATATGTTACGACACGTTTTAGAACAGAAGACACTTTGGAGTTCGAGCGGCGTTTTTTAATATTTCGATACGAAGCGGCTAATATAATATGCATTAAATAAATAATAAAAATTTCCACAGGGAAGTTGCCAATAAATCTTAATCAATTTTCCGGGCTTATTCTCTCTCTTTCTTTGAAATATCAATTCATCTGAGAGATTTGAACTCTTGAGATGCGCACAGATGACGTAACGATCACGCGGAGTTTCTTTGAGAAACAAGATTTCTGCTTTTCCGTGCCCGTAATGAGAAAATAATATCAACGAGGCGTTGCACAACGCGCGCACACGTGAGCACACGTAAAGCAGAGCTCTCGTGTACATACGCACGTGGTATGCACAAGAACGCGGTACTCGACTCCGTTTTCCCTTCGTCTCGCTGGCGCAGAGTGTCCATTGAGCAGTTTTGCAAGACGCTGGGCTAATTTTAGCAGCGATTTCGAGGCCGAAAATCCTCTTGCGCCCTGCTGTCCCCATAATCCACATCGACCCGACCGTAACCCTGCTGGTCCCGTATCTGGCGTTCTAATTAGGCCAAGTTGCCTTAATCGCCAAGTCATCCTTGAGGGTCGAGATTCCCCCGAGGACTGGAGATCTCTGGAGGACTATATCTTAAAATGGGTTTACACACACACACACACACACACACACACATATATATATATAGATAGATAGATAGATAGCCTGCAACAGCGATAACGCGCGTCTGTTCGGTCTCGTATAGCCAACTCGTTTAAGCTCTTTCAAATAGTATAGTGCGATAAAAAAGATTAAAATCGATATGAATACGATTTTCACTCATGATTATATAAGTTTTTTTTCTTCTCAAAGATTAAATGTAGTTAGATTTTCTTTCGGCAAGAATTCCATTCTCGATTCTTAGCAGATATTAGATGTATTGTAAATTAAAATTCGATTAAATAACTTTTCCGTTATAAATACCTGACACCGTAGAAGAAAAATAAGACGCTTCCATCAATTTCAGCGAATACTCACATATATATATGTATATAAAATACTTATATATATA
>NW_017305485.1:2227351-2228410 GCF_001594115.1 Trachymyrmex septentrionalis
TGAATCTCTAAATTTTTTTTATTTAGATACAGATTTGAAATTATTTGTTAAACTACCAAAAAATTATATAAGACACTCAAAATAGTTGTTAGAATTTTTTGCAGCATTACTCTCTAAATTCTTACGAGAATTTTGGAATTTTACTCTAAATAATGAAAATTGAATCAGTCTTGAAAAAGAGTAGCTCAATTTTTATTCATTAGAGCGAAAATTTCATTTTTCAGAGTGACATGCACTCTAAAAGTTTTAGAGAGTTTCTTACATAATTATATCAACGGTTCAGTAAAATTATTTTCAGATCTGTGTCTAGCTAAATTTTTAGATATTTCAGTAAATCGTTCTTTCCGTATACGAGTATGTACCTCGGAAATTCACGAGATAAAGACTCATGAATTACTTTTTTGCCTTATACAGTAAACTCGTACAGAGATTGTGACATCATATCTTCAAATATTTATCATATGTAAATATCTGAATGACGGAACTAATGAGATTTAGAGATACTTGAGTGAATTTTTTATATCGTGCTTCTTGGCAGGCTTGACGTAATTTTGTTGTCGTGCGATTGTATACATATATACACTTTACCTGTTACCTAATGCCGATGATGCACGATGGCCTATCGCGTAACGGACTATTTCAGGGGCGATTCTTTCATTTCGATTCCGAACGCGCATCGTTTATTATTAGATCCTTCCACTTGACCTGACTTCATGTCAACGCATATTTTACTATCATCGCGTATTTTGCAAAACGATGTTTTTCTCTGTTTACAAATCTTCATTATATTCTTGACGAGTCGTGATGAAGAGTTTTTTTTATGCAGTTAAAATTTCTGCGATAATTTTAACTGTGAGTCTGAGATAGCAACCAGCACAATTCAGAATTAATGTGAATACGATGATGCTGTTTTGGCCTCAGTTATGTCACAGTTTTAAAATTAAAAGCTTTAGAAAAACAGAGAGAGAGAGAGAGAGAGAGAGAGAGAGAGAGAGAGAATATATTTGATACATAATTACTATAAATCAAGATCGATAAAAATTATGTTTCGAACTGTTT
>NW_017305485.1:2228510-2243604 GCF_001594115.1 Trachymyrmex septentrionalis
AAGAATATTTGATACATATATAATTACTATAAATCAAGATCGATAAAAATTATGTTTCGAACTGTTTAAAACATGCAACTGTGTAAAGCAGCATTTTCGGCATATTTTTCTTTTTTATTATCGAAAAGGTAAAAATGCTGTTCAAACAAGAAAAAAATTATCATCCGATGTGTATGGAGAAGATGTATTGACAGAACGCCAGTGCCAAAACTGGTTTGCAAAATTTCGATCCGGCAATTTTGATGTTGAAGATGCACCACGTTCTGGAAGGCCAGTTGAAGCTGATGAAGACACAATAAAGGCATTAATCCGAATAACCTTTTATATATATATATATTTTCCTTACATTTAAAACATTTTTCTAAATAAATTAATCATCGTAGAATTACAATATTTTTTAATACTTGTTAAATAATTATTAATTATATGTTGTAATGTGAAGTATGAATCTTTTTTTATATGCAATACTACATATAATATATTTTCTTTTCTTAAATAATTAGATAACACAAAATTTTGATCATGTTAATCATGATTACGAATTTGAAATTTACAGTGATTGCATTAGAATTCTAGAATACGAAAAATTTAAACCAGAATATATTCATGTTACTGACAGACGAAAATTAGAGCGACATCTTCTAAATCTTATAAATACAACTTGTTCATTTTAGCGCCATTCAATTATGTGGCATATGAAGAATTAGATAAATATGATTTGCGGACGATTCGTAATGCCCTTCAGAGGCAAACCAATTACACAATTGGCGATAACAGGTGCCGTTATCATATCTGGTATATATGATTTGCCAACAATCAAGCGTGTCCAGCATTAATCTGATTAAGCAGCCGATGTCATAATCCATAAAAATATCTTGCCAAATTTATCAGAGATATGTAGGTTAAAAAAATCTCCCGAACTCTTTTTATTTTAATTTTAATTTCATCACATCGAAAACGAAATGCTTTGTTTCACAAAGATATGTCAAATGATTAATATTCTATTATTAATATTCTATTATTTTGCATAAAAGACTCATTTACTGTTCATAATTTTTTGTATTACAGTGTAATGATATTTTTTTAATACAAAATGGTATCTAAATAATATATTCTGTACGTAAATATAGCATTTTATGTTGAATTATTCTTTTACTTAAAATAAATATTTGATTAATATTTTAGAAAAAAATATTAATATTTCTACGTTTTATTCCTAAAACATACATTATTGTATGTACTATACGATGATGTAATCGTGCGTGCAGATAATTTTTCAAATTAAATGGTTTAAGTTCAGTTTGTGCAATCATATAATAACTTGTTTCGTAAGGGACTTGATTATGTCACTAGGTTGCGAGCCTAAGAATGAAGGGAATTCCAGCGAATATTATGAAAAGAATGAGTCTGAGACTAATCTCTATTGTAGACAGCTCTTTAGAATTACTTAATTCTATTCGTTATAGTCTTTATTTTTTATTTTTATTTTTTATTCTTCTCGAGCTTCTTAACAGTTGACGATAGGACTCTTATGACTTTTCCACAGAACTGATAATCAAGAAAAAGTGTGGGAATTTTATATTATAATAGTAATTTAAGGTCATTTTTTTATCCTTCTCGAATTTCTTACTTCTTATTAATTGACGGTAAGATTCTTTCGACTTGTTTTTTCTTCGCAAAAGCAACGAAAAATTCTCATGCCACATCACCGTGAATCCGTACCAAGTAAGGGACTCGTATTTGAACTAAGCTTTTACAACCAGTCGATAAACCGGTTAAATTCTCGGTGCCTTCACTTTTGTTCCCAGATCGACTTTTTCTACGAATGTGTGGCATAACCAGCTAGAAATTACAATTGTGCTAATAGATTTTTATTTTCAAATGTAATTCGATATAAATGCAGGATAAATGTGGAGTAAATGCTGTAAATGCAGAATTACCACAAAATTGGAAATTAGGGAAATGTTAAGGAAATTGAAGACGGTCAGAGAAATCAAGGAGAAGTCAAGAAATTTTGTAAAATTTTTTGGAAAATTGAAACGCTTAGTTTCAAACAAATTTAATATGTTTACATTATATCTACGCAATTTTGGAATATTATCAACTTAACAATTAAATACAAGTAATGTCAGCAACTATTAATAGTATAGTTTACATTGTTATGTCAAATTTCTCTTTCAAAATATTTGACGGTTTCTTAAATCAGGACGAAAGTACAAAAAAATTTCAAAATATCAAAACGTCATAAAAAATCATGAAATTTTGTCTGGAAATCAGGGAAAAAATTTAGACTAAAGAATTTATGTGACAATTCTGAAATGGAGATATTTATTGTACTATAATTTATTTATAAATTTCGTTTGTGCATTTATAGATAGTGTATGTACATATATATGTCGTACGTTATATAATTATATTTTTAGATATATCTTTTTTTTTCGCTATGTCGTAATTAACACGCGCATGCGAAGGCGTTGTCAGTAATATGTAATGTATGCTAATGCTTGATAATTTTCGTTAAATATGATATGTCATAACAGAAAAAAATTCCTTTCTCGTTTCTTGATGACCTCGAGAAAGCTACTTAATATTCCGTGATGAAAGGATTCGCAGGAAGAAAAACTGGGCAATCGTGTCAGTTAGCTAAGGCCACATCGCATAGCTTTCATGAAGAATGTAGCAACACACTACGATGGTCGATTAATCTAATAATCCCGAAATAGTTCTCGCAAAAGGACCGATATATTGATTTCCCTGAGAATAATGTCCGTATTCATGAAAGCGAATTATATCCGGTTTTTTTCTAAGATATAAATAAATTGCGTGCGACCGCCGATCCACACACACAAGTCTAATTTGATCGCATAGATATCTTACATTCAACGTCCATCAATAAGGAAAGCAGTTATATATATTATATAATATATAACATATATAATTTTTAGAATGAATTGTCGCTCTAAAGAATGAAATCTTATTCTTAAAAATCGAAAATTGAGCCATTTGTTTCAAGACTGACTTAATTTTCACTCTTTAGAGTGAGATTTTACTCCAAAGAATTTAGAGAGTTTATATACCCGGAAAGAACAATTTTGAAGTAACTAAGAGTTTAACTAATTATAAATCTAAAAATAATTTTGTTGGTTCAACAAAATAATTATGTAGAAAACTCAAGTATGATGACAGCTGCAAAGAATTTTGATATTCTAGCAATCAGTTTGAGCATCTTATATAATTATTTTTATTATAGTCCAAAATTATTTTCAAATGTGTATCTATCTAAATTTTAGACTTCAGCAAAATCATTCTTTCTGTGTATATAAAATGACAATTAGGTTAGCAAAACAAGATAAAGGGTCTTTTCCGATAATGGACATGTATAATTAATTAATTATAGAAGAATAAAATATCAATAATTAAAATATTACATTTATAAAGTTATCTTTGCAATAGAATTAAATTACTAAATTAGCTAAATGTCATGATAATAATTTAAATAGTTTAAATATTAACTTAGATATTAATTAAATAGTTTATAATTGTTTAATAAATTAGAGTTTTTCGATCGTTTTACTTTATTTATTACTTTAATTACTTTAATTAGGCTTGTAATTAATCTACAAAGAAAAACGAGTAGTTGGTTTTAGCCTTGTAAAAAGTATGTTACGAGGTCGTAGATTATTGAAAGTGTGAAATATTTCTTATCGCAGTTAACGACGTGTCTCGAGTTTGTTCTACGACAAATTAATAAATTTTTACAATCGGAAGTATTTTATTCGCACAAAAGTGAGTATGAGAGTCACGGTACGAAATATGACGTCAAATGTGCCAGAATATCAGTCAACATATGTAGGAAGATAAATCCGACATTCTGAGACAGCGACGAGCCTGCCAATAAAAAATTTATTGTTCGCAAATCGTTACTACATGAATAATATGTTTTGTTAACATTGTCAATATGATCGATGCAGGTACGTCTATTGACGTAATAAAAAGAGCTGTCTATTGCATTATTCCTCTATCATTTGGAGTGGCGTGCATTTCTAGAGATACAGCGTGAATCACTCGCTGTATTATTGAATGAAACATCTCAAGATTGCAAATCTATTATACATACATCGAGATTCCTATAAACAGGATGTATATTATATGTCACTGAAGTTCTTTCTTCAAACATGTGATTTAATTTCTTCATAATTGATTTATTCCTGAAAATATTCCCAGGTTGTATGTAATTTTCTGTATACTGAAAAAATTTACTAAATTTTAATAAATACTTGTTTAAGTAGTACTAACTAAATTTAGTTACAGTTAATAAATATTTACTCGATAAAAAATGATATTTAAATTAGTGGTTCTTGTATCAAATAAATACATGTTTACATGTTTAGTAAATATTTAGTTAATCTAAATATAAAAATTCTATAGGCTCTAATTAAATTAATAAGGAAAAAAAGTCTTTAAAGAGCCGGATGCTTGGATGTTGCAATTACGTTATGCAATTATATATAAAATAAATAAAGACATTTCAATTCTTGGTTTGGATCTTCTTCAGTAAATACATTAATAATAAGAATATTTGTTCGTTCATAATTTGAACTGAATAATATGTATGAATAATATGTATCTGGATAAGTTAATTTATCTAATGTCCATTAAATTACCAAGTTTATTAAAACTTACATGGCTGTTTCAGTATTGGCACATCACGCGATGTTGACAATTCGTTTATCATGGATCTAATATTTACTTGATACTACTTAAACAAGTATTTACTAAAATTTAATACACTTTTCAGTATAGAAGTAGGAAAAGAAATTATTTGGGAATGCGTGAATTGTGACTTATATCACATCTCGATGATGGTACATTGGATGTATCACATCTGGGGAATTTGTGCATGTGAGCATGGAAGTTCTTATCATCCGACTTCCGGGTGAAATAAATGGGCTGACATTTACTACACAATATATATAATTAGGATATATTAAAAGATATATCTATAAATTAATCTTCCGAAAAGCGGAAAAATATTAATATGATAATTGATCAGTATTTAAAAGTGCGGTATTAAAAATATATTATTAATATTTTAAATATATTTCATTGCGCTTTAATTCCATCATTTAATTTAATATTATTTTAGAGACTAGGAGATTAATAAATTATATTTGCTACTGTAATACGATATACATAATATCTACAATTTTATTGTCAGCAACAGAAATGTAAAAATACGAACACGAGCACAATGGTCTTATTTAAAAAATCACGAATTACGAAAGAAAGTTACTATTGTCCACATCATTTACTTATATATTAGTCTATAATTTATAATTATAAATTATAGACTAATATATATATATAGACTACGTTTACACGGCTCGATTTATGCCAAAGTTATAACATCGATGTTATAAAATTGACCAATAACAGTCATTCCTTCTTCAGAGGAATAGTTATGATTGGTTACACACAATTTTATAATATCGATGTTATAATTTTAGCATAAATCAAGCTGTGTAAACGTAGTGATTGCTGACTATACATATAGTGAACTTTACCCCTGCGAGACTAAACTTTATTATCAGTCGCCGAGAAGACTCATTAAAAAATCTTATCAGCTGTTATTATTCGCGAATCTGGCCATTCTCATATTTCACCAAATTTTTTTTAGTGTTTCACATTATATCACGTCGTTTGATGTGATAGAACAATAATGAAATTGTATTGTACTTACCCTGGGTGTATTCGTCTTTCACATGCTCGCAATCGGAGCCTGTTATTGAAAATCGAGTCATAGTATTTTGATACGAAAGTCAACTCGTGTCTCTATCCACGATCTCATCTCTCACGCGATAAATATCACTGTATATAATTTAAACCTGATACTGATCTCACATTTCGCGATTGCGATGTGTCTTTAGAAGGCGATGTCTTTTAGAATTTGTCGAGTCAAATCGGCGAGTCTGGGTCTGTTTCTACCTATATACTCTCTAAAGCTCAATTGCATCAATGGGTTTAACTTTATTTTAACTTTAAGTGAAGTTAAAAGTCTTCCTTTCAGCTTTAAAGAGCGAGCGAGAGAGAGAGAGAGAGAGAGAGAGAGAGAGAGAGAGAGAGAGTTTTAAGCATCGCTTAAAGTCAAAATAACATTGGTACAATCAGAGATCTTAAGACTTTTAGAGTGAATTGTCACTCTGAAGAGTGAAATCTAACTGTCTCTAAAAAGAGAAAATTGAACCAGTCTTGAAAAAGAGTAGCTTAATTTTCATTTTTTAAAGTAATGCTACACGGTAAATATAATATTAATCAGTAATATTGAATCAGTAATAATGACAATATGCATTAATATTTTTAGCATTTTTACAACTTTACACGATCAGTATTGTTGATAATATATTTCATTTTAGTTTTACGTACATTATTTATTGCATTGTGGCATATTATGACATAGATCCTAATAAAACGATACTAATGTTATTGAATTAAAATTCAAATTACCGTCAATATTCCATGTCAATGTCGTGAATCAATTTATCAATATTAAATACACACGGTCGGTAATATTGTCAATATTTATTAACACTGACAGTATTATTAACCGTATAAGGTCACCTTTAGAGATTCTACTCCAAAGAATTTAGACAGTATACTAGTAGACTTAAACGGATACGTTATCCCTCTTAATAAGATTACCATCAATTGTCCCACCACAGGATTGAGCAGGTTAAACGCATATTTTAAAAGGTCAATCGTATTCGCCGCATGATTGACCTTCGAAGACCAAGCGTCCTCCAATTGTTAATCGATCTGTGGCTCCACGTGTTATCCGCAAAATGTGATAGATCGATAAACCTCGATTAGGAAAATATTTTTAGCATGTAAGCGAATAATCATCCTCGTTTAATTAAAAATTGAGATGATTATAATTGGATGAAATTGGACGATCGAGATTATCGCAGATTATTAAAACTATCGTTACAATTATATTTATCTCTGTTGTATTATTTTCCTCATACTCATAATTTTTTCCTTGAAAATTTAAATAGCTTTTGCATTCCTCTAGTTAAAAGATCATTGAATTCTCGTGGAGGTAACTAGAATTTTTCCGACACTTTGGCATCGATCCTTTTATCATGCTCGCGTTATTCGCACACGGTAACCTGAATTGTATGTCAAGTCGATCAAGTTTTTTTATTTTTAGCTATACCGTTGGCTCGCTGCCCAGATTTCGCGTTCTGTCTAACACTTGGTCGCAAAAATATTATTACAGTATACTTGTATTGTGTATCTCTTGAGCTTTTCTTGAGAAATCAAATTATATAGAAACTGGATAGAGTGCTAAAAAATGAGAAATATACATTGAGAAAAAAATGTACTAAATTTTAATTAATATTTACTCAATATAAAAATGATAGTTAAATCAAATTAATGGTCCTTGTACTAAATAAATATATCTTTATATTAGTAATATTAGTAATGTATATTTTTTTATATTAGTAATATTTAATAAATATTAAATTGGTATTCAAACAAATGATTTTAGTGAAATTTAGTACATTTTTTTCAGTGTACTATTGATTGAGTCATGCGCTAAGTATATTTTTCAATTATTGCTTCGGTGAAGCTCTTCCCAAATATTTTTTTAACGTTGACCTTAATTACATTGTGAGATTTAAAAGAGTACGAATCGTGGCTTTTTGTATAAACTTCAATGTCGACGGATTAGATTCCAGTGCGAGCATCTTGTCAAGCGAATTTCCCCGGCGCTACATAATCGCGTTACCACGCGATTAAAAAATTGCGTGGAACGTACGCTATCGGTGACATGATGATAAGAGCGTGCGATGAGAAATGATCTTTGAGCCTCTTGAATTTGAAGGTGCACTGTGGCAATTATACGCGACGTAATGTGTAATGTACAATATTTCGTTTCTCCTTTGATACAAATCTAAGAAAAGTATTTTAATTTTTAATTTAAATGTAGTAAAATTATTATATAATATATATATATACAATGTTATATAATAATTGTAACGATTACAATTATAACATAATACATTAATTTATTGTGTTACCTATATAATTATGATATTATATAATATAAAAATTATATATAAATAACATAATGTTACATTTTTAATTTAAACTCGTTCAAATATTCCACGAAATTTCGCATTTCATGTATTGTCGCATTCGATATATTGTTTTCTGTTACGTTGTTTTTTCTTTGACTTTTTATCTTTGTTAAGGTATATTTGCGTTTATGAACATTCCTTCGTATAACTTATTTTTTTTAAATAAATGACTTTGTCAATATTCTTTTTGTCTAGGCAACATGTTTTGCTACGTAATACTACTTTGTCGGAAAGTCGTTTTTTTTTTGCACCGTCATAATTATTTTGAAAGGAAGATAGAAACGCAAATTATTATTGATAAAAAGTTAATTTATGGCTCTTCAACGGAATTTGCTTCGAAGAAAAATGCATGTCGATAATCTTTATAGACTTCTAGTTTGACAGTTTAACTTTTAAACTGGACTACCGACCCATCTTACCGCATCGTAAGCTTTGATAAGTCACTCAATAATCAAATATTATAAGGAAAAACAATTAGTAATTAATAAACTGATTATTAATTATTGTTGACGAGAGATAAACAAAGGTATAAAGTCCAATTTTACAGAACCTTTTCTTATTCTTTTTTTTTCTAGTGAATTGATTACTTAAATACCTTATTTTATTACAAGCTCCAACATTTCGGATATGACGTTATTAAAAAGAGATTTTTTTAATAACGTAACAGAGATTTTTTTATATTGTTTTTTGTGAATTAAAGATATAAAAATACTCATTAATTTAAATTAACAATTTTCCCTTTGAAACTGTGAAGAGTAAAATTTCACTCTTAAATCGGTTTATAACCGATTCTTATTTTTAAGACTATTTTAAGATGTCATAAATCAATCATAGAATTGCATTAGCATCTTAAGACATTGGCTGTGTTTAGCAGAAAAAGCATCTTTGCAACAGTTGTAAAATTTTTGAATATGATTAGTTTATACATTTTGATCCAGTGAGGAATTAAGGGCAAAATCAATCACATTAAAAAATTTTACAACAGCTGGTTTTTCTGCTGAATGCAACCATTTACTTAGACGATCTTAAATGAACGGACTACGAATACTGATCTTAAGATTAAAAATTGAACCACTCTTTTTCAAAATTGGTTCAATTTTTATTGCAAAATTATAATAAGAACAGTCAATATTCGAGCATATAAAAAAGTTATAAATAACATTTCATCATTTATTCAATAAGAACAATAAAAACAATGTACGTTTTGGAACCACGAGTTTTTCTTCGGCAATTTCGGTGGAAAGGTTAGATATTCGTTAATAATACATAGATCAATTTACATCAATATCTTGATAAATGTGACAGTTAATACTTAGCTTGAACTTGTTACAATAACTGTATTTTGTTGTACATACTGAGGATGATTTATAATTACAAGTTGTGAAATCCTGTTTTTATATGAGTATGGCGTTGGTTATCTTTTTTGATGATTTATCATCGAATCTTTTTGTTGTCAAGCGAAGATGAGTTGGAATAATCTTAGTCAAAAAAAATTACCTAAATATAATTAATAAGCATAAATTACCTAAAGATAATTAAAAAGCAAATTGAGTATAGTCGATTAAAAATAAAAAGAAGCTGTAGTAAATTAGTTAATTTATAAAATATTAAATGTTAAAAAAAAACTAAATTAAAATTAATCAATAAAACTTACATAGAAAACATTTTCAATTATTCTTTAGAATGAGATTCTACTCCAAAGAATTTAGAGTTTCCTAGAATCCTTTAATCTATCGATTAAAATATCTATAAATTTATCGAATTGAGATTCTAATCGACCCATTATTTTCAGTTTATTGTGACTTGTCGACATTTTCGTCTTGACTTCACTCTTTGCCTTAGTTATTCGCGAAATGCCACATCACATTCTCCTTCTCGGCTATACTACATCCAATGCAAAGATAAGCGGTCTCCGGATCCATGTGTATATGTATGTACACATCACGCGACTTTCACTTCGCTCGACAGGGAAAAAAAAGAGAATTAAGCAATATTCGTATCTACGTATCTGACGAACGTGTAATTACTGTAATTTATAATTTGTAGTCACGTGGCCCGCCATACTTGCACACATTGGCGATTATATTGAGCTGATCTTTCCTTTCTCGTTTAAGAGCCTAGATATTTTCATCGCATTTTGTCCTTATCACCTACAGCTGCAATTCTTATCTTTGCCACCATTACCTTTACGTTATCATGAAGTTATAATCGGTTATATTTATTGCAATCGCGATTCTAAGATTGCGCGGAGCGATTCTTGAAACTTGTTTCCACTCCAAGATTCGGTCAAAATTGATTTGATATAAATTGAGACATTTATCATGTTAAAAATAATAAATACTTATTCTTTATAGAGATATGCGAATGAGTGAAGAATTATTAATTCTCTCCCCGTTTCCGTGAATGGCACGCATGTGATAATGTTTGATAATGACCTCGAGACCTCGTGATCTCGTTCTTGTCTAACGTATCTTGTGACGTTCGATGATGCGTGTCGAGATGAGAAACGATTACGGATTTTTTTATGCCTTGTCACACGCAAGAACGATTAATAAATTTAATAAGGGATAACGTATCACTCCCACGTAATTCTTTCATACATAACATTTCGCGTATAAATATAAGTATTGCATGCTTTGTCTTCAAAATTTAGATTCAATTGGTGATCGATATAATCGAATAAAAATTAAAAAAAAAATTTGGAAAATTATTTTTGAATAATTCTGATTCTTCATAAATTTTTATTTTTAGGGAGAAATATAAATGAGAATATCAATAAATCGATCTCATGTCATTTTTTTTCATGTTCATTCCATTACATTTCCATTCTCAGACACAAATAGATGTATAAAAATATCAATAACATCTTCCTTAAAGTAAAGTATTAATGAGTCAATTCTAAATAGAATCGTAAGACTTGTTCTCGTAAAATTTGAAAAAACTTATGACTAGTATTCTAATTTTATACGTAAGACATACGATTATTTGTAAATAACTACGATTTCTTGTAAATTTTATGGCTAGTAAGAAGTTGTCTGTAAAAATATTGTATAAAGATATAAGCACTTAAAAATTCTTACAAGTCTTACAGGAATATATTAAGAGCCTTCTGTTTAGAATTTAGGTATAAATCTGTCATAATTGTATAAAATGTTATAATTATATGTTGTGAATTTTATGAATTACACGAGACAGTTGCATAAAAAAATTGTTATCATGGGATCTGTTTTTTGTTCTTGTGGCATTATGAAATTATAATTTTTTAATGTAAATTTATTAACCTAACGAACACTTGCGTGCATCATTGGCAATAGTTAGCAGTCTGTCGCTTTTACGTAATCCACATGTGTCTTCCACCGTGACAATTCTCTATACAATACGTACGTCACGCATAAAATGTTCCGCAAGAGCATTGAAAACGGAAAACAAATGATCAGAAGTTTGTGGTTTAGAAATTAACTCGAGAAAAAATCGAGTAGAGTTGAGTATTTATTTTAAATGTCAACTTTTAAATTTTTATCCTTCATTTGACATAGAGGTTAAAAATTGTAGAAATTGTATAATTTAATTTATTGGGGATTGAGCAAGAATTTTTCGCGTTTCTTTTTTTTTCTTTTCTAGAGGAATTGAAAGACAAGTTTTAAATGTGTAAAATCTTATTCATAAAGCATTTTTTTCTCACCACTTCTTTCAAGCTTCATTCTGTTTGAATATATTCTTATTGAATGCATATAATCAAATTATGCTTACAAAAGTCGTCTATTGAAAAAAGATAAGACTATTTTTTTGTTTAACTCTATAGTATAATTATACAGAATCGCATAATATAATTTATAATTTTTGCCGTATTTAATCCTGAGAAACACACGATTGGAGTCATTAGCGTTCCTGCATTTCTTGGAAATAATATTAGGAGTTCGACCTTGGCTAAATAATGGTTTCTTTAATTTTTTTTTTAATAAGCAACCTTTACTTTGTAAATATGTTAAAATATATGTATGGTTATTTAATAATTTTTGTGTAAAAATGATAAAAATTAAAAAACACGAGAACACAAACGACCCACAGTATGTAGCGAGAAATCGGAAAATTATTGTGTGTCTTTAAAGGGTTGATTTTGATATACATTCGAATAACTTTCGTCTGTATTTATTCCTAAGATTTCTAGCTTTTAATAAATTCTGCGTTTTTCCCGCAGCAGCTATTAATTATAATTCTTTTCCTTTCAGAAAATAACATCGGCGATCTTCGTACGGCAGCTCAGCGATGCATCTACGGATCTTAAAAAGGTTCTTACTGATAGGATCCCGAAGGAACAGGAGCGAGTCAAAGCCTTCCGTAAGGATCATGGATCTACCAAAGTCGGAGAAGTCACCGTCGACATGGTACGCACTTAATGAGTCAATTTTTTTATTATCGTAAAATAGTTCAACCCTGATTAGTAATTTTAATTATTTTTTAATTTAATCAGAGAAACAATGATTTTCTAAAATAAAATATTATTTCTAAGATAGGAAAGAGATATGCGGCCCTACACATTATTAACATTTTTAATTAAAAATTTTTTATTGCGATTGATTTTAACTGTATTGTAATGATTATTATAGATATTCGCATCTATCATTAAGAGTTATAATAATCATAAATTCGATCGAGGAGGAAGATAGATGGATTATTAATCGCGTTACCAGCCTGAGGGTGTGAGTTGATAAAGCCTGCAGGCTTGTTATATGATAATCGTAACGCACGTTGATAGTTTCTGATCGTCGCATGCAGCGTCAATAAGTAGTATATTTTTTTTTGCTGACTATCAGCCGAATGCAGCGCGTGATGATTAATAGTTATCGAATAAGCTGGCTCGTACGTGACGATTTACTTATCGCGCATGAAGACCTCATTCATCACGCTATGTGGGCCTACTTTTATACTTATCGCCGATCTCTGCACAATTAATAACTCTGAGGCTAATATTTTTTAAATATAGGCTTGTACACGAGTCAGAATATTGTTCTTCTTATTGCCTCTATTTGATTTTCCGACCCAAGAAAAGGGTCACGGTATGCGTTAAATTTGGATCAAAGATCCTGTGATAATCTTCGCGGGGAGTTAGAGGTCTCACTTTTGCTTTATTGCAATTTTCAAATTTCCAGTCTCAAGGTTGACCTCAAAATCACCTTATCTCGCAGCCACGATGTTAGGATTCCTCGCAGAATATTGTTAGTGTTAATTAATAAATGGGAAATATTAGTGGTATTGAAGAAGATTATCGAGAAATTTGAATATTTTAATAAATAAACTCTAATCTTTCACGACTATATTAAAATTATTAAAATTAATTAGAATAAACTTAAAAAGTTTAGAGGATTTAGGCAGCCGAAAGAAGTATTTTCTAATCGAAAATAATTGTTACAATAATATTTTAATAAAGTTTTTTTTTATTGCTATCTAACATACTTTACTTTGAATGCAGATGTACGGCGGTATGCGCGGCATCAAGGGCCTCGTATGGGAACCATCGGTACTGGATCCCGAAGAGGGCATCCGATTCCGCGGGAAGTCAATCCCCGAATGTCAGAAACTTCTGCCGAAGGCATCCGGCGGCGCGGAACCGCTCCCAGAGAGTCTTTTCTGGCTGCTGATTACCGGCGACGTGCCTACGGAAGCGCAGGTGAAGGCCATCTCGCAGGAGTGGGCATCCAGAAGCTCGTTACCCGAGCACGTGGTCAAGGCCCTCAACAATTTCCCCAAGACTCTACATCCGATGACGCAGTTCTCCGCGGCGATTACGTTGCTGAACAGCGAGAGTGAATTTGTTAAGGCGTATAACAAGGGTGTGCACAAAAGCAAGTACTGGGAAAGCGTGTATGAGGACTCGATGAATCTGATCGCCAAACTGCCGGTGATTGCCGCCACTATTTATCGCAACATCTACAAGGGCGGCAAGGGTTTGGGTTCCGTCGACGCTGGTCGAGATTGGTCCTGGAATTTTGCTAACATGCTCGGTTATGACAATCCGCAATTTATCGAACTGATGCGTCTCTACCTGACGATCCATTCGGATCACGAAGGTGGTAACGTGTCCGCTCACACCACCCACTTAGTGGGATCCGCCTTATCAGATCCGTACCTATCCTTCTCCGCCGGTATGAATGGTCTTGCCGGACCACTGCACGGTTTGGCTAATCAGGAAGTACTGGTATGGCTGCAGAAGTTGCGCGGTCAGGTCGGCGACAGTCCCAGCGACGACAAACTTAAGGAATTCATCTGGAATACACTTAAGAGTGGCCAGGTCGTACCCGGCTACGGACATGCTGTTCTTAGGAAAACCGATCCGAGGTATACCTGCCAGAGGGAGTTCGCGTTGAAACATTTGCCGGACGATCCGTTATTCAAGGTAAATTGCGCATCTTATTGCAATGTTTTAAGTATAGTAGAAAGATTTTATTCTGCTTTAAATAAAAAAGAAAATAACCGAATTCATTAATCCGCCTCTTTAAATATTTAAGAATATTGCCATAAAGATTGAGAAAATTAACTTTGGAATATTCAATTCTTTTCAACATTGCATTTTTATTTGTATGCATTGAGAAAAAAGTTATTATAATAACTTGACTAAATGCGTTTAATTCGTAGTGATTATTTTTAGTAAATGAGAATGGATTGAAATGAATTAAAAATTCCAATTTATTTTAATTTATCCTAGTTCACACTTTAGAGACCGGAGTTGAATTGAAATGAATTGAAATGAATTGATATTTGAGGGCATAAATTTGTTTCTGTTTATGAAATGGATAGAAAAGAAAACAACGACTTGAAAATAAATCTTTCTATAAATTTTTTTTTATTTTACAATAAATTTATAATTTCTTTTTTATAAATAGAACAGTATTTTTATATCCATTTCGATTGAAACAGAAATATTTCCTATTTTCATAATTTTGAACTGTGATGTA
>NW_017305485.1:2243704-2244999 GCF_001594115.1 Trachymyrmex septentrionalis
TAAATTTATGTGAATTCGAACGAGATTGTTCTTATTCATAATTTTGAACTGGGATGTATTTACGGCTAACTTATTTATAACATAAGTATTTTTTTTTTTACTCGGATACACATATGAAATAAGCTATTCATCATGTTGAATTGAATGATTCATATCCGTATTAGATTATTTTTTGATTGAAATACAAAAGAGTTATTCACCATGTTGAATTCAGATATATTCATGGATTCGAAAAATCAGAAATCGGAAATGTCGAAATGAATTTATTTCTATCCATTTCAATTTATTCTCATTTAATCAAATATTTAAATTAAATATACAGTGAGTCATGTGACAACATGTTAATTGTTTGAATTAATAAATATTTGTTTAAAATTAACAAATATTTGCTTAACAGCCCGTGTCCATTACATTTAATTGATTAAACTATAATAATATTTTTTTTAATCAGTAATTTTTTTTCTCACATTCATATCAGTCACTCTATTCGGAATTCAATTAGCATAATTCTGATTTAATTCCAAGTGTTAATAATTTGCATCAAATTTTGATATTAATATCAATGTTGACGTTTTCTGCTTTACAGCTTGTAGCACAAGTGTACAAGGTAGTTCCGCCAATCTTGTTGGAGACTGGCAAGGTGAAGAACCCGTGGCCGAATGTGGACGCACATTCTGGTGTGCTGTTGCAATACTATGGTATGAAGGAGATGAATTACTACACGGTTCTGTTCGGCGTATCGCGCGCGTTGGGCGTGCTCGCTTCTCTCGTTTGGGATCGCGCTTTAGGACTACCCATCGAGAGACCTAAGTCCCTCAGCACCGATCTCCTTATGAAGGCTGTCAAGGCTTAAGAACCGTTTCTCACTGGATCGACGATCGACCAGCATCACCTCGAAGTCTCGTCGTTTCCTGACCTCAATTTTATTCGAGCGTCAACCGCGGCACCAGGAACTTTGATAGAATATCATTTTTGATACCAACCTCGACGGAGACACCTCAACGAGCCCGCGCCTTATTGAGCAAATGACAGTGTGATTGGAAGAGAGTGAGAGAGAAGGAGAGAGTGGAGAATGAAAGAGACAAGGCTAGGGGTATTAAACACGACAAATAATTACATCTAATGTATTATCTAAATGTAAAATTATTAAGAGCAGACACATCAATGTTCCCCATCAACGAATTCGCGTTAATTCTCTTCCCGCTGTCGATATTTTCAATGAATGACAATAAAAACATGTTAATCACACAATATACCTGTATAAATTAATTATATATATATATAGTATATATATA
>NW_017305485.1:2245068-2255828 GCF_001594115.1 Trachymyrmex septentrionalis
AAAACTGCCAAAATTGCGGAAACCCACGATAGTGCAAAAAGTCCAGAGGATAACTTTTAGATGTCTAAGTATTAAAATTTTTCTCTAAATGTTTCTCAGGTGTCTAAAAGATGTTTCCTGGAATTTATTTATAGAAACACACACACACAAGATAAAGAAACGCGTCCAAAATAGATAATTATTGTAAATAAAGTCATCGCTCAATACAAAGCAACACGCCGACTACCGCTAGAAATTTAGAGATTTTAAACTATGCAAAATCTGCGGCGATAGTTAACGTGTTAGCCTAACGACGTAAAGTCATACATACAATAGAAAGTAGAGACTCGAAATCTAGATTCATTGCGTAAGGCAATATAAACGTTCAAGAAACATCACCATCTAAAAGATAATTTAATTTAGATTAGGTATCATTCAGAGAATTTTTTTTCTATTTGGCACTTTTATGTTATTTGGAATATGATTAGACATGAATTAGAAATCGTGACGTTGTGTCTTGTCTCGTCACAAAAAAATGCACCCGGATGTGTATCATATTTCTTTTTCGAACGGGTGGATTATTTTAAAAATTTATTGAATTTTCTAGCAACAGACTGGCGCCATAAAGAATACGTCTTGAAAGCAATAGTCGGCAATAGAACGCCAAAAAGCTAACTTGCCAATTAGCTCAAACGTAAATCTCCTGGCCGTTAGTTTACTGTCCCACTTCCCTCAGGAAATTCATTCTAACTGTAGACGGAATAAATACTGTATCTATGATTCTGATTGTTTTTGGACTGGCAAAAAAAATGCTGTTGCTGTACGCGAGTTGCAGTAGTTGAATACTTAACGGCATACAATGACGCAGAGTGATTAAGCATACTTAAAATAGTGTTTATAGTCTCGTCGAACGTCATACTTGGTCGTATCGTGACGAGAAACCGCCGTGAATACAGTGTAAAATTAAGAAGCATGACCAGTGGTGGACCCACTGTTATAAGAATGAATGAGTGTGTGCATATCTTATTTATAACGAATGTGAAAATAAATGGATCAAAGGTAATCATAGCTGACAAATCTTTTCTCCTTCGGGACTTAGGATTCACGAAGCATCATTCGCCTAATCGTTCGCCTTAGAACCCCAAAAGTCTACGATATTTATCGTTGAATATTCTGTCGAAATATCGAGAAAAGCTTTGGATAAAGAATAAAATTTTAAAAACTTTTAAAGCGATACTCAATAAGGTATTATCAATTTTAACACCGAACGAAATATGCTTAATCTAAAGACAATAAAAAACTTATATGCATTTCTTACTGAAATGCAAATTATAAGAATTAGGAAATAGGATGGTACTATCGTGATAAATAAAAGTACAGCAGATCCATACATTTCTTATTGATAGAAACTGATTTTTAATTTATTTGACATCCCATACTTTTAGCCTTTTTATTATTCATTAAAGTCGAACAGGATTTCCTGACTTATACAATTATATTAGATAAAGACTAATAATCGGAAATGATTGATTTTTAAAATCGTTATTTCGATAGACTCGACAGGTCGGGCTGAGTTTACAAAAGCACGAATCACGCGCACGCTCATTTCGCCAACATTGCGTCAAAACAACCTATGTCTTGTACTTTATACATTTTGAAAATTTTTTTTTTTTTTTTTACACAATTACAGTTAAATAGAGAAGACGGACGCCGTGGATAAATTCGACGAGTGTAGATTCGGTATAATATACCCCGCATAGAATTTTGAGGAGCAAACAATGTACACGGGAGATACGACTCTTATGTGTCACCAACATTTAAGAACCCGTTTCTCAATATGAGAAAGCTAGCGTTAACTTTTAAGTGTTATGATCTCACTCTGGCATTAGACGGCATTTATATCTTACCGCGTGATGATGTTAACAACGCCTGTACAGTCATCTTTGCATGTACCCATTAATCTTTTAGAGCACACATTGACAATTTTCCCTTTTTTTAAAGCTACGATAATTAATATTATATCTATTGGAGTATTTAATGCTACATAAAAGATAGATTACATTTACAATTTAAATAAAGCAAAGACGAGACAGCTGTCAAAGTTGGAGACAAGATGATTCCTTTGTGTCACGGACTTTCATTAGTACATCCATCATCCTGGCGGCACACAGTAACCGCAGGTGAATGGAACCGGAAGATACGTTTCCTTAAATAACTAAAAATTCGCGCTTTAGATAATAACATCATTTGGAGCAGTTACAGTAATGAACTATATCAATTAGATATACATATTAAACTTATAATATTATTCCTCACTGTCAAGAAAAATAAAATGGAACAGGTTGATCGTTCAGCGAATCAGTGAGTCGATAGGCGAGTTTTTGATTTAAAGCTCCCATTCACCTGTCGCGATATTACGTATGTCGCATCCTAAGAATATCATCAATCTTCCATCGAGTTTTATCAGCCCATCCTTCGTTGTGCTTTTTTCCGTGCGTCATGTAAGCCATATCGGTTACATGATATAATCAGCGAACAACTGTCTCAGAATTGAATGCACGTATCACAGAGCAGTTCACATTCTGCCTTGAGAAGTTTTCCTCAATCGGGTTACCTGGCCATGAATCTGCTCGGCCCTTACGTACGGAAATGTCGCAAGATTTTGCACTTTTTCTCTCGTCCGGCATTATATTTCTTTCTCATTTTTTACAGAGCTCGCTCTCTTAACGAGAAGTATAAAAAACTATGTACACTTTCTTGCGTTCTTATATATGAACTGAGTACGAATAACGAGTTGCCTCCCTCCTCTATTTTAACTGCCTGTTTTACTGCAGAATTTTACTGTAGGTGGACGGGAATAAGAAATCTCTTACTTTTATCAAATGATAACATAATTCGCATAAGCAATCGATAATTCCTTTTTTAACGAATTAAATTATATACTTGTTATGTTCAATAATCATTTAACTATGATAATCAACCAAGTATACAAATCTTGTATATGGTTGCAAAAAATAATTATCTTTTGTTTTAGCACTCGCTTAACATCTCGCTTTGTACATTTGCTTTGTACATTTCTACTTGTCTTCATTCTTTTCTTATCTCTATATTGAACGACTTGAGGCTTGTTATGTCACAAGAACAATATCAAAACTTTCCTTTGATTGCATAAGCAGCCAGTGTAATTAGTAGCTGTAGAACAGACCCGTCCACCATTCTTTAAGTGTGGCTGCAGCAATAAAATGATCGGATGCACTTCGAGGATCATACCAGGAGATTGAAATCAATGAACGAAATGCGACAGTCCATGCTGTTTTCTTCTTTCGTATAACTGTCAAAGTGTGTAACCAGAACTAACTTAGCTCAATAACATATTTTACATTTTGAATATTTCATTAGACTTATAAATGACTCTCATAATGTACGTCATGTCTTTTTTAAACGTCCGACGATCCATTCCAGTCCCTGGTACAATCTGAAACATTTTTTATTATTATTTATTTTAGACTTTATTCCTTTATCCTGCCATAAATAAATTCATAATCACGCTACGGTCTTACCCTTCTCCAGTGAGGGCGCAACAGCTCTGTATATGCCACTGGTGTTTTTTGATAGATGTCAGATCCAATTGTCTTGAAATTTCAGCTGCAGTCATGCTGCCCTTTAAATCTTGTTTATTAGCATAAACCAGAACATTGGCTTTACTCAATTCCTCGTGGTTTAGCATCGAATAGAGCTCTTCTCTAATCATACCGAGTCTCTCTCGGTCAGTACTATCTATGACCATAATGATAAATTCGGTATTCGTGTAGTAAGTAGACCAGGCAGCTCTCAAACTCTGCTGACCACCCAAATCCCACATGATAAAATGAATATTCTTCCACACAACTTCTTCTACATTGGACCCGATGGTCGGAGACGTATGGACAACTTCATTCATCAGGAATTGATATAATATTGTTGTCTTCCCAGCATTATCCAAACCAACCATAACTATTTTATGCTCTGAAAACAATAAATTTTTATTATTAGGATATTTTTATTAGTAAGGTCTGTAATAGGTAATTTCTTTATAATAGGTCTGTATAAGGTAATTTCTTTATAGCTATATATAAACTATATAGACCATATAGACAGATAAACATTGAAATTTGGTGAAAGTAAAATAGAAAGTTTTAGCACTATTCAATGCAATGACGAAGAATAAATGTCTAATTTAGTCATTTTGATTTATATTCTCCTAGATGTGTAAAGGGTAATGTGATAAAAGTAGATCAAATTGAAATATAAGTGACAAGTTGAGAATTTAAATTCAGGGGTCAAGTCTTGAGATATAGAATGTGATTTATGTTCTTTTCTAACAATGTAGATTAACTTTAATCTTAATTTAATTTATTCTTTGTCCTTTTCTGATTGTTAAAACTAGAAAAAAAAATGAAAAGTAAGTTAAACCAAGATTAAAGCTGCATATCCCTAATCTTAATCTACAGTGTTAGGAACAGGTATTAGTAGCATATGTTAACAGATTAGAGAAAGTAGGCCAGTATACATGCATAGAATTTCCAGTAAGAATATCATCTGACTCATCAAATTACACAGCACTATATCAGATTCTTGATAAAATTGACGACTCCAAGAAAAAAATGCTTAAAATAATACTCGTAAATTTCGTGAGTATCTTATTGCAGGTCCAAAATACTTCCCGATCATATGAAAAGTTTTACATGCGAGTGATCGACCCTTTCAAATAAACTGACAAATCATAGATCGCTGATCGGCAATCGATCGATCACCTAGCACGTGTTACCACAAACATATACAATGATAACGCAAAGGGAGTGGAGGGAAGAACTATAAGAAGACTCATGGATCTTATCATAGTATTTACCTTCATTGCCGAAGAAGCTCCACAGCTTCGCGAACAGCAGTCCCATGTTGACTGGTCAGCCAGGGACTAATTGAATATAATCCGTTCGACGTCACGAACTCACCGTCTCCTTAGGAGAATGATTCGGGAACAGGGCGGTTCATTGTCTCTCGGAGGGGTTATGTTTGCTTCCGCGATGACGAAATGTCATTTATGTGCGACGACGGCTTATGGACCGACGTCATAATCGTGTCAGAACGTCGACGCGGACGCTAGCAATATGCAAATGCGATCGTGATGACGATTGGAGCTGCGACGCGCGAGGAACAAGCGAGAAATCGACGGAGTACGCGAACAGCCTGTCTAGCTGTCTAGTTTAATCGGGCAAAAGTGCGACATGTTGCTCCTCTGTACGACAAGTGTCCGCACGCCCCGGGCGGGGCGCTGCTGCGTTCGGCAAAGCTCGGCAATGTTCGGAAGCGCTTAGTTCAGCCGGTATCTTATTGGTATCGGGAGTATCGATAGATCGTAGTTCACGTTGTTTTATGAAAATGATGTTGGTGCCGCTAGGCGACGCTTGGCACCACGTATAGTTTCAGCTTTTGCCGCTGGCGACGCTGTGATCGATTTAGGATTTCTTCGACTAAATTCCGATTTTCGACTAATTTAATCGACTGTAATTGATAAGCTTTATTTTTGTGATATTTTATTAGCATAGATATATAGAATTTATTGAATTAATTAGGAGTTTAATCGAAATCGTCCCCCACTCTGAAGTTTGCCACTTTCGTTGATTAAAAAGATGACTCCGATTATAAATTCTGATTTAATTATTCAAAATTTAGTCGGGGTCGTTCTTTTATAGATCGACAAAAGCAGCAAACCAGCAGCAAACTTCAGAGTGAAGACAACCTTGACTAAATTCCGATTAACTAATTATAAGTCGGAATGTAAAGATCGTCCCTAAAGTTCTGCTACTTGTGCTGATTTGTCGCAACTTTTTTGAATGGCTAATTATATATATATATATATATATGTATATATGTATATTTACTACATTTTAAGTACAGAAAGTACAGCTGTAAAGAGTAGAACGTAATTCTCTCTTTCGATATAACACAACTATTCATTATATTCTATTATATTTCTACGATAACTATGACGATCATTTTTCAAGGAACACGTAATTCGATTTTTATCGCTTTTAAAATATTTTAAGTAAGACTGGTATTTACGATGAGAATATAACTTATTATTGCAGCTTTTTTTCGTTGCTATAAAGAAATATTGCCTCGTCAGTCATTCGGAAATTACTTCCTCTAGAAATACAAGTAAATTCGAAAAGCCAGTAATATCTGTGGAAAATTATTTTTTACAATTGCTTTAACATCATTTAATCAAAGGCATTTGTGTCATCTTGCTGTTTTGAAGGAATTAATATTGTAAGGAATATTTGGCATGTTGCCACGAAATCGCAGATTAGATAAGTCTGTGTCGTGGCGGCATTCATGTTAAATGCTGCATCATCGTTATCATGAATTCTTCTAGTACGAGCGACGTGGTATCGAGCACCGTGATTGGCTCATAATTTGTCGGCTGACGGTGCAGAGCACGCTGTTTGCCCATACGTCCTTCGATGACCTGAAAAGCGACCACTTGTTGCTACTGCAGTGTTTGCTACAACAGTCTCACGTTGTACATTCAGCTAGATTTTATTACATTCACTGATCACGTCTGCGAGCCGTCTACAAATATGAGTACTCAGTGAGTATTCTTTCATTACGTCCACATTTCATTCAAAATAACAGAATGCTTTCTATTTAATAACATAAATCGACACAAATATTGTTCTGTCTTTGTTATTCATTAAATCTAGTATGATGTGTTGATTTGTGTTATTAAGGACGGTATTTATAGTCCATTCTTATATTTAAGATTGTCTTAAATTCAATTTTACGATCTCGTGCAGTGCCACGTCTTAAAACATCACTTAAATTAAGATGGTTTTAAACATAAAAATCAACTATAAATATCGGCTTAAAATGAAAAGCACTTATAAGAAGCAAGAAACGTCCAAGGCTAAATCTTGGAGCAAAATAATGGGCCTGTTTTTTTTAATTGAACTTCTTGCGGGTTCATCTTTTCCAATGTAGAAAAGTGTAAGTTCAGCTAATATTAAAAAAAAATAGGTCTAATATTTTTATGTAAATTTTAACTATACCTCTCAATTGAGTAAACTGTGTGTTAATTGTTGGCTATTTATTCAGAATAGAATGTCAGCAAAAACTGATCCAAATTTTATATTTAATAATTTGAATTTCCAGGGTAGCAGATATCGCTCTCATTGGCTTAGCAGTCATGGGACAAAATTTAATTCTGAATATGAATGATCATGGCTTTGTTGTATGTGCATATAACCGTACAGTAGACAAAGTCAAGTCTTTCCTTGAGAATGAAGCCAAGGGCACAAAGGTTATCGGTGCTTACAGCTTGAAGGAGATGATCAATACATTGAAAAGCCCAAGGAGAGTGATGTTATTGGTTAAAGGCAAGTTTCTTTTGTTATCGCAATTAAAGATCTATAATTGTAATTATAATAGTAATTGTAACTGCAATTATAATAATACAATTTGTTCTGATAACAGCTGGTTCAGCCGTGGATGCCTTTATTGAACAATTAGTGCCTCTTCTCTCTCCTGGCGATATTATCATTGACGGTGGCAATTCTGAATATCAAGATACCGAAAGACGTACTAAAGATCTAGAGCAGAAGGGAATTCTGTTCGTTGGCAGTGGAGTCAGTGGAGGAGAGGATGGCGCCAGATATGGACCGTCCTTGATGCCCGGAGGCAATCCCAAAGCTTGGCCGCATATCAAACCGATCTTCCAAGTATGGCCTATCATTATTTAATAAAAATTTATGAAATTGTGCAAAATTGTAATATCTTTTAGTTAACAAGTTACTAATAAGATCGAGTGAAAGTACAAAATTCTGGGCAGTAATTTGTGCTCTAAAAATTAGATTATATTTATTCCTTCTTACATTAATTAATAAGAACGTTCGAAATCTTTTAGGCAATATGCGCGAAGGTTAATGGAGAGCCGTGCTGCGATTGGGTAGGCGAAACTGGTGCGGGACACTTCGTCAAGATGGTGCACAATGGCATTGAGTACGGCGACATGCAGATCATCTGCGAGGCGTACCATCTGATGCGAAGCGGCCTGCAGCTCACGCAAGAAGAGATGAGTACGGTATTCGACGAATGGAACAGGAGCGAGCTAGATTCGTTTCTAATCGAGATCACACGGGATATTCTCAAGTACAAGGATGAAAAGGGCTATTTGCTCGAGCGCATCAGAGACACTGCCGGTCAGAAGGGTACTGGCAAATGGACGGCAATCGCTGCATTAGACTACGGTGTGCCGGTCACGCTGATCGGCGAGTCGGTTTTTTCGAGGTGCCTGTCTGCGCTGAAGAATGAACGTGTAGAAGCGAGCGCAGTGCTGTCCGGGCCGGATCCAATATACAAAGGCGACAAAAAACAATTCCTTGAGCACTTAAGAAAGGCTCTGTACGCAGCGAAAATTATCTCGTACGCACAAGGCTTCATGCTGTTAAGAGAAGCCGCCAAAGTTCACAATTGGAACTTGAATTACGGTGGAATAGCATTAATGTGGCGCGGTGGATGTATCATAAGAAGGTACGATAGTCGAGAAATTTATGTCACTTTCGAATTTATCTAATTACGTCAATGTTACGACAGTAATCCCTTTCATACGACCTACATTTTCTTTTAAAGCAAGTAGCATATCAGTGTCAAGGCTATAGAATGTTTTTCAGGTGCATTGTATCTAACGTCACACAAACTTACATACAAGATAGTTCTCATTTCTTTCAAATGCTGGTTTTAAATAAGTTATCTTATATAAAACCGTGATATAAGATGAGGATCAGGATTACTGTTCTTATACTTCGTGTCATTGCAAATAAAAAGTTATACATATATATTAACTATTATATAAACATGTAAATCAGAAACATCATAGACAACATCTCAAAAGATTAAAAATATCTCGAAAACGTTCTTTAGAGATGCATATTATTAAAATATTTGTAAAATTGTGTGATTTTTTTTGCAGTGTATTCCTAGGAAACATAAAATCGGCTTACGACAAAAATCCGAAATTATCCAATTTATTGCTGGACGACTTCTTCGCCAAGGCTATGGATAAGTGCCACCAGAGTGCCAGAACAGTGGTGAGCACTGCCGTGACGATAGGTATACCGACTCCTGCTCTATCGACGGCTTTGGCCTTCTACGATGGATTCCGAACCGGTCGATTACCGGCGAATCTGCTGCAGGCACAACGAGATTACTTCGGCGCTCACACGTACGAGCTGCTCGGTCAGGAAGGAAAGTTCGTTCATACGAACTGGACCGGACATGGCGGGAAAGTATCCGCTTCTACATACGATGCATAAATTTTCGCATAGTCAACAGCCGTGACTGATAATGTACAAATAAGTATCTAAAAAAAATGTGACAATACAGTGTGGTAAATACACATAGTTATGAACAATTACAATAATTGTATGAGTGATAACTATTACATAGCTGTGACAAAAAAATGACTTGATAACATGACAAAAAAAAACAACTCAACACGAGTGGTTCTATAATTAAAAGAAGTCATGTATAACAAAATATTGTTAAGCAATATGTTCTATTTTTTCTTTTCAGATATTTTCTTTTTTCTTTTGGATAAAAATTATTATTAATATATTATAAAAATATTTAAAAAATCACAAAGGCTTATAACAAAAAAAGATACATATATTTTTATATTGTAATGATATAATACATATTCGAAAGGTTATTTAAAAGGAATATATATTTATGAATGAGAATAAAGAATAAGATATTTTTTTTTTGTTAGAAAGTTCCTAGAATGCTTTTACATCATTAATTGCGACGTTTATTTCGTTTAGATTACGACTTTCGTACGCGCGTCGCACTACGTTCCACGCAGGTTGCACATATATTTTAGGAAACAGCGACTCAGAGAAGTAGGGAGAAGTTACGTAATTCGCAAGAGACGTTGGTTGATTATAAATGTCGAATGTCGATGAGTAGGCGACTTGTATCGCTTGGTAAGATTATGCATCGTATAATCAAATAGTAAACAACGCAGTTGTGGACTCTGTTCCCTCTTCAGGTGAACTGCTGCAAACGCGGTTCTCAATCGTTCGACCGACGCGGGAATAACGGAGATGGAAAATCGCAAGAGAGACGCACGGGATTGAGCTAGTGAAATGTCGATTATGCAGCAGCGAACTCGTTACCGCATTTCTCTTCCTCCGTTCTTTAACGCGCACACGCGAAAATATTGGAGCATGACACTTTCAATCGCACGCCGACATTTTCCCCGCTTGCGAAACGCGAAGCGCGAGCGGCGAGATGCAACTTTGCGCAACCTGATTTTTCGCGTGCTCTGCCGTAACCCGTACGATTTCGAATGATAAGAAAATTCGTTATTCGGCTTCGAGACGCATCGTCCGTTAGTGCTACTTTTTACGTCTGCAAAAGTATTTAATCGTACGATACACGCTGCTCCAACTCACCATGATTTAATGAATTATTGATATCGATTCCAAGTATATGCTAAACCTTTTTTTTTTAATTCGATTTTGTTTTTTAATAAAATCGATTGACCTCGATGTTTCCTTCCTTTGACGCCATGCTTTTTTTTCAAGGAATATTATTAGCTATGCTTTTATTTACTATCGAGGCTGTATACTATATTTTAATTTTATATATACATGTTTATATATTTATATATAAATATAAGTTATTTATTTTATTTATATTTATATTATATTTTTATAGTTATATTTCGATATATGCGTGTGTAT
>NW_017305485.1:2255928-2267598 GCF_001594115.1 Trachymyrmex septentrionalis
TATTTGTATACACGATTATATGTACGAATATTAACATAATGCTATAATTACTTTGCATTCTTTGATTGGTCAATTTATAAAATTAATTTTTTCGGATTGATCAATCAACTTCAAAGCATTAATTTATATATAGTGAGACTTTGGCCGCATCCTATACCTCATATTTCATACACTAAAACTTTTATTGCTTTTATTTATATTTCAATTACGCAAGCTGTAGCACGACAGTGTCAAAAATTAGAACTTGTCCGTTAAATTCCGAAAATACAAGGAACGACGATGGAAATAGTTCAATCGCTATTCGCTGCGTAACTCCGCAGGGGAAGAAGTCTCCTCCATGCAATTATGATTCAACCGTTGCGTATCCCGTTTTGCGACTAGTCGGCAATTAAAATTAGCGATCAAATGCGAATCAATGCTCTCTCGTTTGTTCTGATCTTTAGAGAGCGTGGTTTTTTTCTGCGATAATATCACACGAGACAAAGAATATTCCGAATTGCCAGGCTACGTTTAAATGTCAGATGTGAACGCGCAAGCCTAAGCCGACGGCTGAACTTTCTTATGATTCTCCCCTCTCTTTCTCTTTCTCTTTTTCTTCTAATCCTTAGGTACATATTTGTCTTATTATTGGGACTTATTATTGAGAGTCTTCTGACATGCAGCTCGAAAAGAATATTTTTCTTTTGTTTCTTTTTCTTTAGGCCTGTTCCTTTTCCCATACCCTAGGATTGAACTTCTGGCACAATTCATCTTTTTTCCTCTATTGTGAATAAAAAAGGAAGACAGATGAACTGTGCGAGAAATTCAATCCTGAGTATGGAAAAAGAATAGGTCTTTTATTATAAAGTCCAATGAGCTCTATATATGCTGGGTTAAACGTTAGACCTCGTTTTATTATAGTATATTGAACGAAGTAGATGTATCTTTTTTGCAATATAAATTAATTTTAATCTCGGTTCAATTTATTCTTTATCCTTTTTATTATAATTCTTAAAAATAGAAAAAGATAAAGAATCGAAATTAAAATTAAACTGCATTGGTAGAAACGGGCATGTGTCGCATAAATTCTTGCATAGTTCATCTTTTTTCTTTTTTTCTCTAACGTGGAGAGAAGAATAAGCCTATAATTGTTACACTCTTGGTTTAGTTCCCACCACGCATTTTTATAGAAAAGGCTCATTCCAATATAAAGCTTCTGCTAGTCTTTATAATTAAAACAATATATTAAGATTTAACTTTCCAGACAACCTGTTCCAAAATCCTGTTCCAAAAAACAGGATACAAGCGTACCAAAGACATTTTTCATAAAACACGTTTTTAAAACATCCGATCTTGACTTCATGTTATTTAGTTTGGATTATCTAACTAGGAATAAAAAAACTAAAATTAAATTCTTTGCAGAAATTCTACGGCGAACTCCATGGCGACTCTCTTGATCATACATTTCTCAAGTACCCATCATCATTACAGTCATGATTACAATCAGTACCTTCGAAATCTTCTTAAAGTATTCTTTAATTTATATCAGATCCAGAAAAGTATCAGATTTTATTTCTCACAGATGAGAGCGAGAATAAAGCTATAAATATTTGATCTTGTTCAAAGGATATACCAGGATATTCCGATCGCGCGCGGATTATGCCGCGGGGCAAGGAGGCGGAGGGAGGGGCACCCCTCCGACGCGTCGACGGAGCATCATCGCGCATCGCGGCGTCAGCCGATCATCGGGCCGATGACGGAGTAGACCGGAGAGCCGGGACAGCGGTGCGGTATAAGATATTGCCGCATTTGCCGCTGTTTGCCGCGGTAGATAGTCCGCGCTCGCGGCAGCGCTCGCGTTCACATTTGGAAAATGGCCGACCACAGGGAACGGGATTATTATACGCAGACGGATCTGCGTTCTAAGAACGATGATCCGCCGAATTCGCGCCTCTTCGTCATCTGCCACAAGAGTCTCGAGGAGGATGATCTCAGGAAAGCATTCGAGAAGTTCGGCAAGATCGAGGATATCTGGGTGGTTAAGGATCGTAACACGGGCGACAATAAAGGTGATCCTGCACTGCATGTTTTTAGATAAAAACTAAAATCGATAAACTCCGATCTGCCCTATCTGTTGAAAAAAGAAATTGCGTTTTCTTCCCTCTTGTAACGCGCGGCTTCTTTATTTGCGTCCTAGGAAAAATATTATCTTCATGTTTCTCTTTTTGTGTACGCCGGTGTATCCCTACTAATCGTCGCTGTTTGTCCCTCAGGTGTTACGTACATCAAGTTTTCTAAAACATCAGAGGCGGCGTTTGCTCTCGAGGAGATGAATGGCAAGATGCTGGGCTCCGTGGGTAGAGCTATCAAAGTGATGATTGCTTCAAAGTAAGTCCTCCTCGGTATCATTCACTTCATTTATATTTTAATACCATTCAAAATTTATAATTGTGGATATTGACTTGACATATATCAATGTCCACATCTAGAAATGTTATAACAGAATCTGGTCATAAGCAGTTTTATCAAATATATTGTTTCTCTATATATTCTATCTCGTTCTAATTTATGCTATCTATCTTATTTATTCTAACTTATTCCCATTTCTTCCAGTATAGATTAACTTTAATCTTGGTTTTATTTGTGCGTTTTATTTTTTTTTTCTTAGAATTAGAAAAAGATGCAGAGTTAGTTGAATTAGTAGAGATTAAAATTAAACTACATTGGTAGAAACAGATATTACTGAAGTTGATGGAAATGATGGGCCAATCAAAAATTCATTATTTCATGACGAGACTGTTATAGGCTGTAATCACATTATAGATTGTTGGTTACGGTTGCTGGTTGTTGGTTCTATTTAGTTCTATTTTAGCCAATCATGATGCAGCGTTAGTTGCAGGTTAGTTGCAATGTGATTGGTAAAAATAGAACCAACAACCAGCAACAGTAACCGGCAATTCATAGTGTGATTACGGCTAAGAATCTCTATCCAGCTTATTACTTTCCTTTTTCTTAATTCTTAGTATATATGATTGGGTCATTTATGTCTTACATATTTCTTTTCTTTGAAACTGGAGCATTTGGATAAATAATGGTCTCTATTCTTTCTTTTTTTTAATGCACAACTTTATACTTTCTAAAGATGAGAAGAGTATATGTATAAAGTATATATACATATATTTATTTCTACCATTTTATATATATATATATATATATAGTTTAATTTTAATCTCAGTTAAAATAATTCTTCTTCATTTAGTTAGAAGAATTAGAAAAAAATGAAGAGTAAGTTGAACCGAGATTAAAGTTAATCTACATTGGTAGAAACAGATATGAATAATTTTTGTATGCTTATAAAAATTATGAAAATTAACCCAAGGACATGAATTATATAGGCTATGTTCCAAAATTGACTGCTTGTACTAAAAACTATAGTGCACGTAACGTAAACTGTCATATTTTCAATGCTGACAATAAATTTGGAACACAGCCAGTAAAGAACCAGAAAATTATGATGTGTATTAAAAATTATTGGAGGTAGAGAAAAGAAAACAATAGACATAAATGCCACACATCACACATGTCAAGTCAACTGCTCTAGAGTCTAGATATGTAGATTTAAACTGGCTTAATTGATTCGTTTTATATACATCTGACTTTAATCAACATTTTTAACTGATTGTTCTCAGTCGGGATCAGGGTTCTGTGCGAGAAACGAATGAAGAAGAGAGGTGGGTTCGTTTATTCTGTGTATTACCGAAAACAATGACTGACAGCGAGCTGCAACAGGAATTCTCCAAGTTCGGTGCAATCGAATACGCGACTGTCGTGAAGGATCGCAGTACAAACGAATCCAAGGGCTTTGGCTACGTCAAGTTCAAGAAGGTATCTAGCGCAGCGCGAGCGTTCGAGGAGTGTGACAGAAAGTACAAAGCTGTGTTCGCCGAGCCGAAGAAGCCGAAGCCCGATCACAACGAGGCCAAGTACAATAATGGACTGTCTGGTACCACGTATGACAATAGTAGTAGTTGTAGTTATGGCTCCTCAAACTTTGGCAAGAGCAGCATCAGCCTGGAGATTGCTACTAACTATTCCAATTCGGAAGGCTACACGCGTCTGCAGGTGATCGCACATCCGGCCCTGAATCAGGACCAACTGTGGAAGCTGTTTGACATAGTGCCTGGACTGGATTACTGCCACTTAAAGACCGACGTGAGATACAGGATGCCGCGCGGTCAAGCGGTAGTGGTATACAACAACCCGAGCGCGGCGGCATATGCGCGTGAGAAATTTCACGGTTTCGAGTATCCACCTGGTCATCGAATGATCGTCAAGCCGGACCTGACTAGCGCTCCGCCGAAGAGCGCGTCAAAACCTGGTGGTTCAACAACCGGCAGCGTCGCTAGTGCAAGGACGGATCTAGTACACTTGGCGGAGACGATTGCTCAAGCTACATCACTAATTCAAGCTGCAGGACTAACGGCACCGAGTAAGTAAATCCGACCATCTCGCCAGTGCGCCGAAGAAATAATACGTTGTGCATCAAGTATCGTTGTGTTTCTCATTTTTAGGCTTAGATCACATATCCGTAAAGTTACCTCCGGTACAACCAATGGCGAGTATAGACGCTGAAGTTGCCAAGAGATGTTTCATCGTATGTGGTCCACCAGTGCCGCCTATTTATGCTATGAAGGATGCATTTTGTAGGTTTGGGAATCTTATAGATGTATATATGTTACCTGGCAAGAATTGTGGATACGCCAAATACGCCAGCATTAGCAGCGCGAATGAGGCCATTGAGGTACAGCGCTTTTCCTTTTTTTGCTTTTAATCTTTGCTGCGTAGATATTCCAAATTATTCATATTCAAAACACGTAGATGTTTCTACATTCAAATATGCTTTTAGGTCCTGCATGGTCAAGAAATCTGTGGTTCCCGGCTGAAGGTACTTGAAGCAGAGGAACGAAATGTCGGCGAGGATCGGCGGAAACGACTACGAATGGATGAGGACGAGAATTGAACGTGTTTTAATAAAAATGCGTATCTCGTAAGTAGTAGATGAGTAGCGTAGTGTGGCGCGAAGGAAAAGAGAGGCATTTCTTTGTAATAGCTGTAGTACACCCCGAGACGTTGTTTTACCGACGCTATCACTCGTTCTCTCTATCTCTTTCTCTTTCTCTCTATCTATCTCCTCCTCCTCTTCTTCCTCCTCGGGCAGGGGGAGAAAAATTGCAGGAGAAAATGTAATTTTTGCTGTTTGTCTTCACAGACTGACTGGTATACACAAGCCGGACGCACGCAACAAAAAGAGACGAATTTAAAGACTACTCACTTGACCACATCAAGGGCCTGCATCCAGGGAAAACTACTCCAACTACCTACCTATATATATTTAACTGTTCGCTTACGTTCGCGCAGCTGCAACTCTCTACGTTACTGAAACCTTTAACTGCTACTCTACTACTACTATTACTTTTTATCCTCTTACATATCCGTTTCACACACGATACGTTGCGCGCGCGGACGACCCGAGTTTCTGTTACTTTAAGAGGCCTGTGCGAACGGCCGATATCGTTGAGTGCCTATTCGCTGTATACTGTGTGAAAAGTGCTCTTTCCACGTGTGAAATTGTACGGAAATGTACTTTCTTCCTTCAGACATTTGCGAGACTCGGAGGAGGCAAAACACGCGTACATTGACGAGGTACATAAACCAATTTGTCTCCCAGATTGTTTCTCGCATATATATGTATTTTTATTCTTCCTTAATCTTTTAATCTTCAGCTTTGCACTTCTTCGAAATGATTTATGATACATTTTCGATACTTAAAGGGTGCATTCCAAGTATGACACAAAACATCTTAAACATTTTAAATCCAACATTGGTGATTGTGAAAATTAAATCCATGAGGACAATCATGGCTCTGATTATCTGCGCGTTCGCATAGGCTTTTAGGTATAACTTATGCTTTAGGTTTAACAAAGAGACCTTTAATTTATGATTAAATTTCTGTACTTTTCTTTTATAATTATATTGCGTGCAGAAAAAAAAAACAAAATAATTTGTACTTTATATGATATTGACAACTTTTACAATGATAAGTTAAAATTATTGCGGACAAAAGTAATTCCAAAACAAGGTATATTATTTAGACAGCAATAAAAATTTTATGCTGTGGTGATAGAAGAATTGTTATTTGATAAAATCATTGGATCTCATATATCATAATTTTGTCATATTGTTATGCCTCACATTTGTATAAAATATTGAGTTTGTATAACTTATTGAGATGCTTAATAAAATTGTAAAACATTTAATTAAATCGCGCCTTTTACGCGCACACATTACTAGTTAAATTTTTTAATTAATAAAAATTTAATCTGTAATTTTTGCGTTTTTTAAAAAGGTTTCACAAAAAATTCTTTTATTAAAAACGAACAGTTTATAAAAGAAAAATAATTTATCGAGAAAACTTCAATATTTTTTGAGTTTTAATAATAAAATTTTTATAAAAAAAAGGGTCTGTATACTAATGTAAGATATGTAATACTCAATATTATACATATCGACGTTAATTTCCGATTAGTATTGGAAAAAATCTTGTTTTGGAAGCAATTGATGTAGGAACGAAATGTAGGAGTAAAATGTACTGGCATGTAGACTGTTTTTCGTTTCAAAGCATTATAGAAGAAAGGAAGCGTAAATTTGTTGCTTACGGTAAAAGAAAAAAAAAGGAAAGACAATTTTCTGGCAAAATCGATTACCCGATATTCATTATTACGAAATCAATGACCTCGTTACACATCCAGTGATCGACGCACAACATTAAACGTTTTATGATGGACACACATTTTTGTATCACCGTGCGTGACTCACTGTATTGACCGGATGGTGTCCCAGGGGACTGTAACTGTGACTTGTTTTCTTTGGTGATATCAAATACACATGAAATACGCAATAAACCCCAAAACACTGACTCTTTCACTTAATTTTTTTTTATCATTTCCTCGAGAATAAAATATTGTATTTTGTCTAATTGTATTATCTCCAATATTGTATTAATCGAGTTGATATTCTCTAATAATCTGATATGTGTTTTTTTCATTTTCAGGCTACTGCGAGGATTCCACGAAGCACTGTACCTGAAGACTGTGATATTTTTAATGATAGCGTAAGATTACAATATTTCTATAAAATTGTATATGGGAAGAAAAATTTTACAGAATATATTAAATTATATTTTTGGCACAGTTATATTCACTTGCACATGAATTTATTTATTTTTCAACATAAGTTCTTATCTTGAATATATATATATATATAGCTTATATATAGCTATATATATATATATATAGCTTCTACTAGATAAAGGTAAGTAATGGCAAGCTTTTTATCGCCTTTCTATTTTTAAAATTTTTCTTATTTTCAAGAGTTTACTTTTGCTGGTAAAAAAATATTATAATTCGAGACGTAAAAATTATATATATATATACATCTGTGATACAAGATATTGAAAATATTTAATATAACATAGAGATTAAATCTTTGATATAATTTATATGAATAAAATATAAATTATAATAAATTATGATTCATTGACATTTTCAGAAATAAAAAAAAAATTTAAGTAAGTCAAAGGATTATAAGGACATTTCTCACACAGCACACTTTATTCCAAGCTTGTTCTGGAAATGTCCTTAGGATTTAGGGACGTCTTCTGGACGTCCCTTAGAGATCTATGCTGTATGAGTTTAGGTACTGTGAATTTGAAGTAATTTTAAATAATTAATCTACGTTCTTCCTCTGAAATCACATTTTTAGACGGGAAAGACGTCTGAGCATGGAATGGAATGTATAATTATGAAGGATAAGGTCAGAAATTTTCAATAGTAAAGATAAGTATAAACAAAGTTTATTACAGTAGTAACTGTGACTGGACATACATAGTGCATAGTAATATAATGCGAGGTCTTCTCTTGCACGCATTCTATAATAAACCATCAGTCATAAATCAGAAGTTAGAAGCTGGAAATTGATCAATCACAATCGTCAATTTCTCTCCAACTTCCAACTTCTGATTTATGACTAATGGCGTATTGTGAATGGCCATTACAGTAGTAATCGTAGCGATCGTAGAGTAGATTTGCGACTATTGTTGAACAGATATTTTATGTCTACAATAAAAGTCGAAGTGGTCAAAAAATTGACCAATTATAGTCGATTATTCTTCTCATATTCGACTATAATTAATTAATTTTCTAAGACTTAAAACTCTACGACCACTACGACTTCTATTGTAGATCCCGCATAAAATGCCTGTTCTACAATAGAGTCGCAAATCGTAAGAAATTGGCCAATCACAATTAAGTTTGAGAAGAATAATCGACTATGATTGGTTTCTTACCGCTTGCCGCTTACGACTCTATTGTAGAATAGGCCTAAAATCTGATCTACAATTGCGTAAACGTAGTTGTAATTAAGTGATCGTAATTGTAATAATTCATCAATCATAGTCGGATATTCTCCTTGTATTCAAGTGTGATTGCTCAATTCTTACAACTACAACTACGTTTATGCAATTGTAGATCGGGCTTAAGGCACGATGCAATCTCTCGTTATCAGACAAGGCTCATAGTAGTTATGCAAATGCGTGAAGTAAATGCAAACACAGACAACTCGCAGTCAGATATCGTGGTGCAGTAGTAAGATCGCGACGATGTGCCGATTTTCCTATTTTTTAGCTTTCAATTTTCTTATTCTTCCCTTATTAAAAACAATTCAAATGATCTTTAGGACCCAATTCTATCATTGTTTCATTATTTGATCGATCAAGAATTAAAATTATTTCATTATATTTAAGACTGTCTTAAGTATCAGGTTGCATTCGGAATTGATGCTCACTCGCTATAAGCTTTATTCTATCTTTATCATTCATTATTCGTAAAAAGAAAATGAAGCTTACAGCGCGTGAGTGTCAATTCCGAACGCAGCTACAGTCTCGTGAAATTCCTTTCGGCTATTAATTTATAATTACTTGCATTCCAATTTATTTCAAAGTTGCATTAAAAAATTATTTAATTTTATTTGAAATTTTGAATCAAAGTATCCGGAAAAAGTTCAAGATTCTCAAGAAATTTTTAAATAAGATTTTAGTAAATACCCTACGTTTAAAAAAAAATTCAGGATTATTTTTCAACATCTCTATTATACATTGTTGATTAAATAATTTTTTAATTAAAATGTTAAAACTTATATGTAATAAAAATTGAAATTTTAGCAAAATTGAGGATAAAATTGGAAAGTGAAATTTCGCTTGTGCCCAAAAAAGACCTTGCAGGTGAAATAAAAACGAACTACGAAATTACCGATCTGAGAATTGCATGCAGAGACGATCCTTCCATCATTCAAACATTTGAAGGTGCAAAAAGTCAAAACGAAGGTCAGCGTTACGATATCATCGCAACGTGCGGCTTTTGATCGCGCCGATCGCTGATTACGATAGCGTGAACGAAGCGAGGGGAAGCGGTGAGACTAGCTGCAACTTCGTTTGATATAGATTGCTGCAGCGGGATGTGGGCGCGGGTGGTCCGCGCTCACGTGTCTCAGAACGTGCGGCCGACTTATCGCGGCGAGGATCGAGTCTAGGCCGAGAGAGCCGGTGCCGGCGAGTCAGTCCGCGCGTGGAAACCGGCGAGCGTCAAACCCGCCCGCCGTCGCGCACCTCTGGAACCAAAACAGTCTCCACGCGAACGCCATCCTCCTCCACTCCGTCTTGGTCCTCCCTGTTAGGTCCACGATCAGATTCGCAAGGGTGAAGGACAAAATGAATCGTGTACTCGTCGCGAGTGCGTGGTGAGGGGGCGATTTTGGAGCGCGGATTTCTTTTTATCGAGGGAAAATTTCGTATTTTGAGAAGCGCAGAATGGAGGAGGTATCCGTGGACAATACCAAGGATTCGGGATATTCCAACACCTGCAGCAACAGCCAGTCGCAACGCAGGTGAGAGCGATCTGCAATTTTTCACGCTCGCTAAGATTTTTGGTCATTATATTTTTGATTAGCGAGACTATATGAAAACAACTATGATATCGCTTTCCTAATTGATTTATGATTTTTCCAGAATAAAATATCGAAGTTTTATTTACAACAATTATAATTTATTATTTCATATGTTTTTTTTTTTTCTTTAAATCATCAGCGGCTTAAATCTTATCGATCAACAGATCTGGAAATAATTTTGTTGACCATCAAAATTATTTTGTAGGAATCTCAAGTAATATGAAAGCGAGTTGCAGAAAGTTTTGAAATTTTAATTCAATCAGTTTAAGCATTCTACGCAATTATAAAACTTGATCACAATAAATTAATTGAAATTAAATAATTATTTTGATGGTCTAACAAAATGTATGATTTTTAGATTTATCAATTAAAATTTTAGATACTTCAGCAAAACTGTTTTTTCCGTAAATATCTTCTGATTTTCAAAATAATTCGTATCTAATAAAATGTTTTTTATGTATGTATATGTGCACAAAGTTAGTAATATTTTTCGTAATTTAAATTTAAATGTCTATCAAGTTACTTATGCTTTTTGATATGCGTGTATGCAACGTTGGTAAAAAAACATGTTTTAAACATGTTTTAAACAGTTTAAAACATTCTTAATCAATGTTTTTAATATGTTTTAAATATGTATTTTTTATGGTACTTGTTTAAAGCATATTTGAAACATTAAAAACATATTTAAGAAGAAACATAATATGTTTTATTCTTAAAAAAAAAAAACATTAGTCTTTACCAACCCTGAAATTTATATTAAAATACCAACAATTCACATACGATGGAATCTTCTTCCGACTTGTATTTCAAAGTGCATCGGACACCATGACTTTTGCTGTTGCGATCAATGTTGTGTGAGATCAAGACACTTACCATGGAAAAAGTTGGAATGAATTCCGACCGAAATTATTCAATTATTCCCTAGATTTCTATTGTGTTTTCTAGGGAAAATGGAATAATTCCAGTCGGAATTTATTCTGATATGTTCCATGATACTCAGTATCACGAATCGATGAGTAATAAATTTAAAACATGACCGTCACGCAGGAATTCTTATGTCGATCGCTTTGACGACCGTGGAACGCCGTTTGTTCATTCATTAAATAACATGCGTCAGACGTAATTGTTTCTAAGGTATCTATCGTTCGAAGATACATTCTTTTCCATTTATCACGTCGCTCGATTGCTTTTATTCGTGTTTCAATTCGTTTTACACTATGAGTTTTTATCTCTGTTCTGCAGTTCTGCTCTGTCGATTTTGCTTTATATTTATTCTTATGAACATACGTATAAATGTTTTTTTTAAATGATGGTTTCCTCGCTTTCGGAAAATGCGAATTTATAAGATTGCAATTGCTTAAAAAGATTTTTATACAATTATGAAAAGTATAATAATATCAAAAGCATATATCAAAAATGTGTGTGTTGTGTGTGTGTGTGTGTAATGTAATTATATTATATATATATTAAATAATATTAAATATTATATATATATATATATGTATACACACATTTTTGATATATGCTTTTGATATTATTATACTTTTCATAATTGTATAAAAATCTTTTTAAGCAATTGCAATCTTATAAATTCGCATTTTCCGAAAGCGAGGAAACCATCATTTAAAAAAA
>NW_017305485.1:2267698-2271304 GCF_001594115.1 Trachymyrmex septentrionalis
CTGTTAAATTAACACCGACACAGTATGAATTTAACACGATAAAATGTTTACAGAATCCCGCAACAGGGATGTTAAATTCACACCGACATTTTTTAGACATTTGTAAAATACAATATATAAACATATATATATATATATGTTCGTATATAATAAAATTATTGCTTTGAAAAAATAAATATATATATAAATGTAATAATTCTATACTGTATGTATATACATACAGTATATACATGTATAATTTTTTTAAAGCAAATTTCTTGCTTTCGATTTGCTAAGTTTCAAGTAAGAAATCTTGCAATGACAATTACGAGCATAATATCTAATATTCAAAGAATACAAACAATACGAGCATAATAATATATAATAAATATATACAAAGAATAATAATATTCAAAGAATACATGTGAGCAGCGAGATTATTAATAAAGTTAATTGTTTCTTATTTTTATCCGATTAATTTGTTCACCTTGTTCAGAATAACGGATCCGAAAATAGCCATATTATTAAATACCTAGCACTGCAATACTAAATATAATCTATCTCGCAGCTAGGCGTCGTAAACAAACATTTTTAATTACATCCCTTCGAACACAATAGGGGTTTACGAGGGTCGTTCGAAAAGTCCGTGCAAAGTCACTGCTGATGGCACTACTGGCGCGTATCAAGGTTAGATTTAGTTAGTAGCATCTCTTGGAGGAACACACACCAAGTTACAGCCAGATCGGTCTATTTGTTTGTGTTTGGCATTCATTTGAATCGAGGAAGTCGAGTGATTTTCAATAACGCACCAGCTCACACCTCAGCAGTTGTGGTCGCAAAATTAATGGAATTAGGGTTCCAACTCGTCTCACATCCCCCCTATTCTCCAGACTTGGCTCCCTCGGACTACTATTTGTTCCCCAATATGAAGAAATGGCTGGCGGGAAAAAGATTTTATGGAAACGAGGACGTGATTACAGAAACAAACCCCCCTCGACTTCCTCGATTCAAACTGAAAAGTCTGAAATACAAAAAGAGAAGAAAATGATAAATTCATGTAAATTTTTGTATCGTCTTTGGTACCCTATGAGACACTTGAACAACAAATTGTTTTAATTTTTTGAGAAAAATGGAAACATGGAAATGCGTATAATGAATAATATCCTTCGTTTGCAATCTAAATCTTTCTTGGCACAAGCAAAATCTCACCCTCATTTTTGTTCAAATTTTAATTGTTATTTAATAAAAATTTTTACATTTGAATTGTAAAGACTACTTGATAATGTAATATAAAGATGTTGAAAAATAATTCTGAATTTTTTTTAAAAACTTAGAACAGTAAAAAAAAGTTGAACTAAACAAAGAGAACTCAGATTACAGACGAAAGAAGTAAAAATATGATTGCAGACAGAGACAAAAATCATCCCTTTTGGAATTTTAAAATATATTTATTCTTACGTCTGATTGTTTAATTAACATTTCCTTAAACCTCACATCACAAAATATATAATATATTTAATCACTAAATTAATTTATCGTTCTTTGAACACCAATGAGAATAAATTTAATTATTAGCTTAATTAGCACAAAAATGATTGAATTGCTTGTCAATTGAATAAGTGATATTACCACTTTGGTTCTGCTCATAATTTTAAGAAAAAGACGTCGGTACTCAGTTTGCAGAATCAGATATATATATAAATATACATAGAAATATTTAAGCACTAACAATAAGATCTGCTTTGATCGAATATAAAGGTTTCTCTTATCTAAGAGAACTCTTTTAGATTTATTTTTCTCATCGATCAAAATTTGTATTATAATTGTTTCATTGATCGCGCATTTTCTAAAGCATCCTTCGCGATTCTTGGCATTGACACGCTTTCCTTGCATGACGGCGAGAGGCGAACGAATAGAGCAACGCACGAGAGAGACGGAAACTCGTACATGGTTCGGTTAAGGCTAACCAGTCCTTCTATTCGTGTGAGTGTCCATACGTGTGTGCCGATTGCATTTCCACGTCCTTTGGTTAACACGACTAGAGAGAAATTGCGAAACCACCCCGCGCGAAAACAGGTCAAACGAAAAGGAGACTTTAGTCAAGTCGCGATCATGCACTCGACCACGTGATCGCAACGTTAGGTATATCATGAAACTGATGCAAATTAGATATCACGAACCTGTCTCCTCGAATTACGTAGAAATTCTCAAATTGTCCTTTCTCTCATTCGCGACAAATACATAGAGTATCTGTTTCTATTAGTATGCCTTTGGAGCTAGTTAGCTCATTACTGAATTCATTATGGTAGTCTTAATTTTATCTGCTTGAAATCACAATATCAGTTTGCAGTATTTCTTTTTCTTATAATATTTTTTTAAACTAAAAATGTTAATATTTTATAATGTTTATAATAAAAAAAAAAAATGTTTTACTCCCTATTAGTGTGCTCTTCCAAGAGACGATGGTCCTATTAATATCCCCACAATTTGTGTGCCTATATCTATTATACGTTAACTCATTTTAACATATAGTTACTAAAACAGATAATAGATGTAAGCTAATTTTTTAAGTTAATATTACATAAATGCATTATTTTAATTGTACTTACAATTTCGATGTACAGTCATAACACAACGCTCTCAGCTTAATTGTACAGGGCATAGGTACTAATAAATACAAGTTTAAAATCTTGCGGTATTACTGCAGAATGCTTTTATGTTTAAACAAGCCAGAAAGAAAGGTAGCATAAATAAATAAGAAAAATTTTTTTTTATTAAATTAAATTATTAATACATATACGATTATCAAAGATAATATTCTATTCTTTTATTATTAAAGTTAATAAATATTTTTTAAAAGACATGAGGAATTTATATGAGTTCATATTTCGGTCGAGAGTGACTCCGTAGATTTCCAACATTTGCAACACGTAATACCGAAACTTAGAGAAACTCGCGAAAGATCAATTCTTGACGGTCAATTTTTTAGCTCGAGTATAGTTTTAGCATTGTCAAATAATGTTTAATTAAAAGCGAATCGTTTAACGCAAATCCAATCATAAATGTTATGTTAGGCTATTTTAAATCCTTACAATTTCAAAACACTGTTGCTTCATAAGAAAGGAAGAAGACATTTTCGTTTTTCAATTTTGCCAAAAAAATTTCAAGTTCCAGCGTGAGACCGCAATTATTTTGCATAAATTTCTTTCTTCTGCAAAACTGAATCTCGATATTTGTGTGCAGTCTTATATCCATTTCTACTGTAGATTAACTTTAAACTCGGTTCAACTTACTCTTCGTTTTTTTCTAATCTTTAGAATTAGAAAAAGACGAAGAGTAAGTTGAACCGAGATTAAAGTTAATCTATATTGGTGGAAACATGTCTCATTGGTGAAGCATTAGTCAACATTATTTTTGGATGGATTTAGACGGCGACCGTTCGAAAATACCGCGAATGGACCGAGGGATGGAAGTCGCGGATAATAAACGAATTCTGCATAATTATGCAGTTTTATCACGCGACACATCGTGGGCGTCATAAATCGATTCTGTGCCGAGTTGCATGCGACATATGTATTATATATGCGCAAATCCTCAGCACGTGCCAGGCACGGTAAACATTAAACA
>NW_017305485.1:2271596-2276017 GCF_001594115.1 Trachymyrmex septentrionalis
AAATCGGCTTAATTGTGGCGCGCTATAACGTGACATTTCGCCGGCATGTCTATTTCTGTGCCTTTGTAGACTATTTATGGATCCACGCTAATAATTGACGTGTATTCTCGTACGCATGTATTCTTCTATAGTTATACCATTCTATTAAAATTAGTAACGGAATCTATAAAAATCGCTTTCGCACAAATTAATACGAAGGTAGAAAATGAAATATTTGCACTCGAAAAGAGAGAAGGTAAGAAATTATTTACGATTTTAATAGAGCTACAAATAAGAAATTTTAATAAAATTTTAACAAAACTATAGCCAACTCTGATAAACTGGTGAATGATGTTAAGTACGCTGAGAGAAAAGTGCACTTAATTTTAATAAATATTTATTTGAATAATGCCGGTTACTAAAATGTAAACATATATTTATTTAATACAAGAGAGACATTAATTGGCTTAACTATTATATTTTTTATTTATATATTATATATAAATATTTATTTTCCTTAAAAAATGTTATATTTATTTTCCATAAAAAAATGTTATATTAGTACTATTCAAACAATTCAAATTTAATACATTCTTCTTTTAACGTAAATTGTAATTTTGCATAATTCACGAAAAGTATTATCATATGTCATATACTTATCAGTGAAAAATATAAAAAAGCCCATCAAAAGCCATCAGAGCCTACATCGGCTGTCCGGACAGAAAACTCTTTATTCTCATATGAATGTAACAAAATGCATTAAATAGATGTTTCAATCCTTTAATTTCGATCCATTAAATTGCCAGATTTGATGTAAGAGTTTCTCGCGACTCGACGTAAAGATCTTGTCGACCGTCAAAGTTGAAAATTGATTTGAAATCTGACAAAAAAAATTTGATGAGCGATGTGACTTTATCTATCGACGCAATGTATACGACATTATTTATTTTTATTTTATTGAATTGGCATTTGGATAAAGAAGAACGAGCTAAATTATCGGGATTCATAAATTTGAAATTTGCGTTACTTATATAATTTAGACTTATATTTTATATTGATAAGAACCCAAATTAAAGGGTTGAAACATCTATTTAATTTGTATTGTTACATTCGCACGAGAATAAAGAGTTTTCTGTACAGCCGATGTAGGCTCTGATGGGCTTTTTTATATTTTTCACTGATAGATTCTTTCGACCCTCATTTTATTTATTTGTTCACACACTTATATCTCGAATCTCGGCAAAAATAAAAAAACTCCATCTATGTATGTGAAAGTGTTTAATTCATTCCAATAACTTACACACGATTAACTCGTTTTAGCATAATGCCATGCAATCAGTGGCGCAGTCTGGGAATGAGAGGGCTAGTTACCATTCTATCTATCTCTCGTCCTGGATAAATCTCAAGTATAATCAACGAACGGAATCGATAGGCTTCGTTGTGGTGGTGGTCTTCGTTCTCGCAGTATAGTCACGGGGCCGCGAACGTGAAGCGGTGCCTTCTTATGCAATAATTTTTCCGAACAAATGCGGTCGGTCGGTCGATCGGTGACGGCCGGCGAATAATGGGGACAGTGAAAGGTCCGAAAGAGAAACATCATAAAGAGTAAGAGAGAGAGAGAGAGAGAGAGAGAGAGAGAGAGAGGCTGCGCGTAAGACCGAACGTCACGTTTGCCGAACATGTGATCGAGGACCTTTTTTCCTACCCGCGACCGGTTGATCGCGAATTCGAATTGCGTGACTGACTTAGTTTATATTACTGAATATGCCGTTTTACATAAAAAGGTTTTACCGAAGTATCTAAAAATTTTGTTAAATACAGATCTACAAATAATTTTATTGCATCTTCAAAATAATTATGCAGAATTTTCAAACTTGATAATTTTTACGATAATACCGTAAAATATATTTTGACATTCTAGCAATCAGAGTGTGAACGTTCTACATACTTAATTATTTTGATGGTCCAACAAAATTATTTTTAGATTATGATATCTAATCAAATTTTTAGATACTTCAGCACAATGTCAATTCTTTCTAAGAACGAGTTGTGTAATGTACAAATCGAAGTAATGTGCAGCACATTCACTCGTTTGTTCATCACTCTTATATATAGACTTAGTGATATAATTCTTACAGATGTTTGGTTCTAATTATTAACTTTGTAATTTATATAATTTATACCATGCATTTATACCGAAAGAATGATTTTACTGAAATATTACCTAAACAGATATTATATATAAATTTAAAAATAATTTTGTTGGATTATCAAAACAATTATGAATTTCCTATGTAATTATTTTATCTAACAGAATTATTTTCAAATCTGTAATATATATGTATCTATCTAAATTTTTAGATACCCCAACAAAAAATGCAAGTATTAATTTAAGTTAAATTCAATTTAAAGCAAAATCAAAAATTGTAAAAATCGCTCTAATTTTGGACGTTGCGGATTACTTATGAGTTAAGGCATTTCCGATGCTGACGTCGTGTATAGTTTGTGTCAATTAAGCGATTAGTATAAACTAGGCCGCTTTCCCGAGTGGCCGAGGCCGTTCCGAGATTACTGTGCCGTGCGATTTTGCAATCATTTCGCACGTTGCATGTGCACGTTATCGAGTGGAATGGAAGGAATCTCAACTAGGATTTTTACCCGCCGATCGCAAAATTCGATTGTCATAGTGCCCATATTAAATTATATACAGACTGAGATTGAATTTAATCAATCAAAAGAAAGAAAGTTAATATGTGATTAATTTAATAAATTTTGCTTTAATTGATCAAATTCAATCTTAATCTCAATCTCAATCTTTAGAGTAAAAATGCAAGAATTTGCATTTTTTCGCATTTGCCACAGTTTTTATTATCGTTATGTCACGAAATTCACTATCGCTTTATCATCATGAGCATAATCAACACCTTGCACGTGGAGAGCATGAGATCTGCGTATTTCCTTTTTTCCCCCGGACTTCTGGCATTTACAATCTTCTCCGTTTAACTGACATTTGCATTCGTCATTCATATTTACTTCTCATTATTATTGCGAATTTCCACTTGGAATCAATTGGCATTAGGCTTGTTTTTTTTATCTGAACTTCTTGCATGATTTATCTTCTTTTTTCTCTATGGAGAGGAAAGAAAGAAAAATTAATTGTATACGGAAAGTTTTGTTGAAGTTTTAAAAATTTAGCTAGACAGATCTGAAAATAATTTTGTTGGACCATCAAAATAATTATGTAAAAATCTCAAGTAGAGAGAGGTTCACTTGTACATTGTAGTAATTGTCCACTGTTAATCATAGCGATTACTACGTAGGGAATTTTTAAAATTTTTTGTCTAGCTTTGGACTTGTGCACAATTGGCTTGTGTCTAATTGATATATACTCTCTCAAATATGATGACAATACAAACGCTTTGACACTTTAGCAGCTAGTTAGACCGGAACGGACGTACAATAAAATAATCTGCAAATTGAGCGGAAGTGTTTGTAATTATATATGTCGAAGGTGGTAATGCAAGTCAACTTGCAGTGATTAATTATCAATGGCTGCGTTCAGCAGAAAAAGCAGCTTTGCAACTGTTGTAAAATTTTTTAATATGATTGATCTTGCCCTTAGTTTCTTATTGGATCTATAAATGTATAAATCAATCATATTTAAGAATTTTATAACGGTTGCAAAACTACTTTTTCTGCTGAATGCAGCCATTGGTGCAATGGAAAAAGACTATCTTTCTAAGGGTCGTTTTTAAGAACAAATTAAATTCTTATCATTTTGTTATCTGTTGCAGCAGCGACAGCTCGATTTCGAGGAACAGCAATCGCTCCGAGAGCAGCGGTTACTGCGGTAGACGTCCTTCGACCTTCGCATCCAGGTAACTCGATTATTATTTATTAAAATATCGCAGACTTCGAATTTATGAATTCTTTTATGTCTCTGCAAGACAAACTGTGCAGATTTTTTGTAAAGACTATCGAAATCGGAGAAGGATACAAATGATAAAATACGGTTGCAATATGAATTTAAGTGTTGGATTGAAATTAATTGAAATTAATCTGCCATTAATTGTATATAACTCCCGGATTGAATGAATGGAGCGTACAAAACGTGACACGGAACCATTTAATAACGTGGGGCTATTTAGGGCACGAACGGATTTATCTCTTTGAATAACAATCTCCTGGCAGTTTGGTCGACTAGATTGCAAATAACTGAATGTATTTAGCGCAGCTGATTTATAAGAAATATATCACCATTGTATGATTTCTTTAAACTGAGGCTGCATTCCGTTGCACGCATAATGCGCTTAAGGTGTCATTTTGTGTTACCTTATTGTTGTTCACAGAATGTTAAACACAGATAAAATAGTACACGTTGTAAATTGTTCAACTCAACTTGTTTTAATTCAATTAACAACATATTGAGTAGAAGCAGTGGC
>NW_017305485.1:2276117-2289517 GCF_001594115.1 Trachymyrmex septentrionalis
GTGTTAAACACAGATAAAATAGTACACATTGTAAATTGTTCAACTTGTTTTAATTCAATTAACAACATATTGAGTAGAAGCAGTGGCGATTGATTAATAGCGAAAGTGATAAAAAATAATTCAAATTAGACATAATTTGATATTATGAATTTAATAATGAGAGTCGAATAGAAGAAATCAAACTACAGAAGCATAAACGAAACTTCCAGTAGGAGGCGAAAATTAAGTTAATAAAATATAAAAGTTTACTAAACATAAGTCTCTTTTACCTTTTTAAAAGCTTTTTCTTCCCTTACATTCGATTTGATTCTAATTTTTATCTTTGCACCAGGATTCTCTATCCGCCGATTCTTCTGGTAAAGATAACTAGCAATCACATACGCATCACTCATCGTTATCGTGTAACTGCATTATATATATATATATATATATATATATGTAATACATTTATATATATATGTAAATAAAATAGTTAAAGTCAGTTATACAGCGAGATCAACGCAACAGCGACGCTCGTAAACAACGACGCACGTGTCGCGCCACGTGCCGTCTAAATATTCGTCAGTCACTCCCGCATATTGTTGCGTAATAGATAATAAAGGAGATCAGGCGCGGTTATAAATGTTATAATAAGTGAATATCGATCTAAAAATTCACGGTCGATCGGATGATTAATTTCTGGAAAAACTTCTCTTCCCACGAAGAGAACATATCATATAATCATTACGTAATTTCGCTTGCTTGGCAAATGATATCTAAAATGGAATTTTGAGAAACACAATTTCAAGGAAGAGATTTAGGTTTAATTATAGTAGCCTATATTTTTTTAATTAAAATTCTCCGTGAAAATATTTTGCCATGAAAAGATTCTGATTAACGCCGAATATGGTATAATTAAAATGTTTTAGAGTAATCGTATCATGTTGCCTTATTAATGAAAACTTCGATAGAAAACTAGTCGTCGAAGGAAAACGTATCAATCGTATTCATTTAAAGCACGTTGCAGTAATTATCTAATGTTGCACGTTTTATTTTTGTATGGCTTGCGATTCTTGCAAATGTGAAATGCGAGTATCATTTACAGGCACTTATAATTATTATAAGACACTTTTTTAAGTTGTTAGCTAATACGATTTACTGTTGTTATTAACTTAATAGCTGTAATAAAATTTACTTAAGATTGATGTAATGAAATTTGTAAAAACATATTAGCATACTAGTATATTTTTTTAAAATAATTAAACACACATACATGTTTCTGTATTTATACACTGAAAAAATATATTAAATTTTAATAAATTATTTGTTTGAATAGTGCTAATCAAATATTTACTAAAGATACATTTACTTAATACGAAAACGTTAATCATTTCTTTTTATTGAGTAAATATTTATTTACTATAAATACAATAAGTGTTTAGTTGGTACTACATTCAAATAAATATTTATTAAAATTTAGAATACTTTTTCTCATTGTGTGTATACATATACAATAAAATTTTATATTAATAAAATATATTATTAATATATTATTACATATATTCACATAATGCTTGAAATAGAATAGATAATCATAGTTAGATTCAATACAATCATATTCATTACATCTCCGTCGGTTGCGTTTATTAAGCAATCATAATTTGTTAAATAATGCTTGATATAACAACGAAATGTAATATCAGATTAAAATAATTCGTTTCTCAACGAGTCCAAAGCGTGCCTATTGTATTCGATTACTCGTATTTCGCATTGTTTAAAACAGAGGTGGTTTGGTAATCACTGTACGATAAGATAAGTCCGGGGATTGTTACGAGCGAGAGTATAATCTCTCAAGGGTTATTTTTTTAATTTACTGTTATTTATATCGTTAGTTAGAGCTTCGAGGAGAACAATTATGCAAATATTCTCTATTTTTAATTAATTTTAGATAAAATTAATTTTAGATTTAGCATCGCGATCAATACTCTACTCATTACCGTTTAATTTGTTCGCTTATATAATGATTATTCACTTATATAATTAGCTTGAAACAACTTTGATCGAACTCCCATTAATCGACGATTAATTTATATTTCGTTCACAAGTGGATAGGGATGATTTTTTATTACTTAACACACGCAGAGAGAAAAATTAGATTAGAGACAACGAATTGTACGGCTATAGAAATTTTGCTGTAAGCAATTCTGTTTGTTGAATTAACCGATAACTTAATCGAAGTTTGATCGAAATCGCTCCTAATGATGAAATTTTTCGCTATTTACGTGCAAAAAAGTGTACAAAACGTATGGCCAGGAAGACTTCCGGTATAACTTCGGAGCGATCGATGGTTAGGCGAATGTTAAACTTTCTCTTACTTGTGTAACGTCTGATTGTCACGTTTTACAGATTTGTTATATCAGAACTTTCTTGAAAGAGATTTCCGGGAGAAAGCCATCTATGTATTAGAATTAGTAGATTACAATTGCAAGCCGAGACTGCAAAGCTGCAGTAAATAAAATTTAAAATAACATTAGTTCGATTTTATAAAATGTTTTATGCGAGAAATATAAATAATATAATATAATCGCATGTATTTATATTGTCATTATTTAAAATATTCTATTATATTTTAATATTTAATATTATATTTAATATTATATTTAATATTAATATTAAATATTATGCGCGTTTAAATATGGACTAATTAACTTGTTGTGATAATTTTTAATTTATGATTGTTTATTAGCGTGACATTATCTCGGATGTTATGATTGCAACGCGGGAACAACGTCTCAGATCATGTTGCGAATATTTTCTAAGGATTTTAGAATCACCACACGTTTGCACGCTCTTTCAATAGAATATTTCCCTTGGCGTTTATATTTAGATCCGCGTGAGTCGCAAGAACCGCGTTTATTACAATTCTGGCTTATCAACACTGTTTCCACGTTGACACTCGCTCATCACATGGCGTGACACGCGGATATTATCGACTTGCATTGCGTGATCTATATGTGAAAATTTTACCATTGCAAGGATTCCAACAAAAGAATGCGGAATTGCCAGTATAATAAGAAATTGTTTTATTTTAATTAAATTTATATTTATATATATTTACATTATATTTATTTCAAATTCCATGAAAACTAGCGTTTTGAAAAATTCCATAAAAGCAAGTCATAATAGATAGGCAATCGATCAGAAATCTCAATGGAAAAAATGTCCGTAATTAGGATTAATATATCATGAGTGGAAGGAATGATTATATTAACCCTTACCCTACTAAGGTGGGTCACCGAGCGATTCCTGTTCGTGCAAATTTCTTTGAGTCTTTCGGTAATTATAAATTAGATTACATTTTATTATTTTCCAAAATGAAGTGCCAATATTTATTCTAGAAAGTATGTTAGTGAATTTTTAGAGATTTTTTTTAATCATTCTGAATAGGTAAAAAAAACCACGAGATTTCTTTTTAAACAGCATGTGGTAAAATTATGTTTTGTAGCATAAATTAGCACAAAATTAGCATTAAATAGTTTAATAGATCTTTTTCGATTCTGTTCATTTAATCCTGCTAGCTTAAATTGACAGAGATATTAATTTTTAGACGTGGAAGTTTAACATTGAAAAGGATTACGCGATGTTTCACGATTTTACGTGTGTTATATGTATAGCCATGAGGCACTACCACAACCGATAAGCAAGAGAAAGGACAAGGAGCACAAGAAGAAGAAATCGAAAGTGGTGGCTGCGCTTAACGCCATCGAAGCGGAAGCCGGCCCGAAGACGGTGGTAAACGCGTTGCCGGAAGTCGCGTCGTATAACACCGTTGCGCCGGTGAACGTCATACTTGACAAGAAACCAGGTTGGTTATTATCCATAAAAATCGCAAATGAGTGCACATAAATTGTCTATGGCTTTTTTTTTATTGAAGTCGATTCACTCAATTTCCGGGAAAACTACTAATAAACGTTCACGAATTCAGAATAAGTCGAGAGAAATTTCGGTTTTCACATGCCAAGACAGAAAATGCAAATATCGTAAATATTTTATAATTTTTTAGACTTTTGTTAGTTCGTAGAAAAAATGAGAGACAATCGACTTTAAGGATGTATTGGTCCTATAGTTCTTGCAAAGTAAATTAAATTTGGAAATTTAATATTTTACATTTTAAATAAATTATACTATACATATGGAAACTGTGTGTGTGACTAAGATATTTTTATTTAATAATATATTTTTATGGTTTTTATATTTAAGTTTATTTGTTATTAAAAATTAAATTATTTTTTACAACATTGAAAATCTCAATTTTTTTATAGTTTAAGTGTTTAAAATAATTCATAATACAAAGTTTTATTGTGATTGCCTGTTTAGTTATTCTGTAAATAAATAAATAAATAAATAAAATAATGTTGTTTATTTACAAAACAACTAATCTTTGTATCGCAATGAAACTTTATATTACATACATAAAAAAATCATCTCGAATATATATATTTAAAGCAATTTGAATAAAAAATTTAGATTTTTTATTATTTCTTAATATTTTTGTTAAAAAATATGAATTTCTTATTAAAATAATTTTTTATTTATGTAGAAAATTACTGACAATTTTTTTCTATTATTTTCGAATGCGATATAAAACAATCTGTAATGTTTTCATAATTTTTTGAATGTTTTCAAAATTAAGTATGTATTAGACAAAATATATATCTAATACATTTTTAAATCCAGATCTACAATAGATTATTTAAGCTTTAAACCATAAGTAATTTGCCAATTATAGTCGAATACGAGGAGAATAATCGATTGTGATTCTTCCATTTCTTGTGGTTTAAGGCTTAAAAATCTATTGTAGATTCGAACTAAGAGATACCAATACATCCTTAAAATCTTATTGTTCTTCTGTTTGTTTCCCATAAGATAATTTCTTCGTGCACTCTTCTCGACCTTTCGCCTTGCTATTTCCTACCTAAGACTTCGATGTGAAACTTCTCTTCACGATTATCCCCTAGTCCAGCTAGTATATATCTTTCAAAATAATATTTCGTCAAGCAGCTAATTACTTTGATACTCAGTGAAGACGCTAGTCTAGAGATAATTAAAAATTCAAGTTAGCTGTAAATAAATAAAGAACGCAACTGTAGAACATCGACGTAAAACAATAATCTGCCACAAAGGGCAAATAAGATTTCTTTCAATTGGAAGAGCGAGGAATGAAAAAATTTCTTGTTTCTAAACTATGTTTTGCTTTTCCTAAATTCTATTATATAGAATTGAAAGAAATATACCAAATTTTTCTGACCATATAAATTTTCTTACATTAATATATTATTAAATATTCAAGTTAATCAAATCTGACTTTTCTTCGATAAAATATTATAATATATTTCAAAAGAGAATAAATTCTTGTTTTGAGTATATGATATTGAGTATTTCTAAAACTTGAGATGAATATATTTTATCAGAAAGAAAATATTCTTTATTGAAAGTAACCATTACTTAAAAAAAGAAAAATAAAATGAATAATTGCTTTTCTTGGCAATAAAATGATACTTCTTTGTGTGTGGTTATTAGAATTTTTACAACATTGCTCATTACTCAAACAAATGATGATCTTAATTCCCTGATATTAAAAAATATAATTATAATAAATTTGGCTATTGGGAATTAGCGCTGTACTGTGTGCGCGATAAGTTTCAAATTATTAAATTGTATCTTACATATTTAATTATTAATTTGTATATATGTTTTTAACTTTTTAACCATCCTCAGTACATACAGTTGAATCCATGTAATTAAGTGAGCGACGAGCATGAGACGTATTTAAACAGTTTAAATATTTCGCAAGCGCATGCGATACATACATATCATAATCGTGCATTAAGAGAAACACTTTCTTCGATTCGGTTATTTAGAGAAAATCGTGACACGCGTGGGCGAAGCTTACTCGAGTGGGGTGTAAAATTTCCATCCAACGTGACATAGTCCAATCGAAGTTATTGATCTTTCGGTACTAACAAGTTTAGTATTTAAGCTTCACCTGTTGCTTTATTTACATTTCAATAATTCTTTTTGTTTATGTCTTTAGTGTCTCATCCTTTTTATTTATTACATATATTTATATATATTTAAATATCCAAAATCACGCAGTATAAAATGCAAAAATTTGTTAAATAAGCACTACGAAGTTAAATTATTTTAGCAAATAAAATTAAACAATCAGGAAATTAAACAAGATTTTATGAAATGTTTAACAGATTCTTTTTAAAAATAATATTTTGTCAGAGTTTGAGGATTTCATATAGGTATAATATCACACACGATTCTCCTCTCAACAATGTAGATTTTATATTGCGCGTTATATAAACTATTGCGAAACTGATAAATCAATAAGCAAACAGTGAAGCCGCGGAAGGACATATTTAATTACGTTTAGAGCACGTAACTTCCTCTAAACGTAGTTTTCTCTGATTTTTAGAATTTAGATTTTTTTTTAGAATGTATCAGTAACCGTGGATCTTAATAAAGATTTGATCTAGAAGCTTTTCCATTTTTTTCCGTTTGTGATTCACGTTATTAGATTGCTCTATTTACATTTCTATGCAATTGTGAAGCAATAATCAAGTTAGCTCTTCCAGCTGTTACCCCATTGTTATTACAGAGTACCAACCGTATTTTTAGCGAGTAATGTCTCGGAGACGCGTTAATTCGAGATGCAATAGGTACGTTATGAAATCACTTTCGTCCTGTGTTCGCGCTTATCCCTATATTTACGTAAGCGTTTACGTCGCCGTTTATTTAACCCTTTCATCAGCGTGGAATTAAAAATAGTGCTCTTAAAAATTGCCCTTCGCCGTCTCGCTTTTCAGCTGGTAACAGCGGAGAACATACATCGTACGGCATGTAATACACATAAAAAAAATATTAATCCCGAAAGTAAGGAAGTTACGTAATTCAACTTTTTCAAATAAAGATCTGTTAAACTAACAAAGTGTGTAATGCCTTATTTTAACACTGATACATTAAATTAATCGCAATAAATTAATCATACAGATTTAAAGTTATTCTTGGTCAATCTTTTATAAAATATAATTTGTATATTAAGGAGGATCCAAACTGAGGGTCGAAATGTTTATGAATCTTAAATGAATAAAATGAAATTAATGAGAATTAGACTTGAATATTTTGGCTATTATAAGCATTACACTTTGTTGATTTATTTTCATTACAATCTCTGATTTCCATTATTTGTTCAAAGATCTTTTATAAAATCACAAATATATTTTTTTTCTGGCCAAAAAATGAATTTAATCGATAAAAGCATTAATATTATCGCCAATCTATCGCAGATTAGGTTTGCTTTCACTTACTTAGATGTTATCGCACGATTCTCTCGCACGTCTCATGCGCTCGCGAAGAAACCGCAGTGAATGCCTTTCACCTGGAAGTAACAATTTAGCCGGAGGTAGCATATCACCGAGTAATGGCATTGAACTTTCCGTCTGGCAGTCGTTCGCCGATTTTATGCAAAATACGAATCTCAACATGGTCATTTCCGCGTCATTTTGGACTAAGGGAACATTTTGGACTGAGCGTCTTTTCCTGCATCCTTCCTATTCTTGTTCGCGTAGCTCAAGTCGTGCTAACGTGATTTTTATATACAATAGAACTCATTTACGTTTATGATACAAGAATTCTCTTAAGTTATTAAATTATTAAAGTCACCATTGCATTTTATTTCATCTTTTATTTAAAAAAACATTTCATATTCTTTCATAATATTTTCTGTTATTATCAAAGATCTTAAAAAATCCCAAAGTAATGATTTAGCTTATTCCAATGAAAACTCCTAATGTGCAATACAAATTACAAACAAATTAATTTTTAGCATTTAAAGTCTAGTAGATTCCTTACAATATACAAAGAATCTATTTGACTGTGATTTGAAATAAACTAATTTTTACATACATTTCAAAGGATTTGATAATAACAATTTTATAACAATTTCAAAATTGTATGTATACATATATATATATAAATCCGAAAATGCGCAACGCTTGGCAACGCTTATAATAAGAGAATTTCTTTTACTGCTTTTAATGCAAGAAGAGGTAACCACTGTAGAATTGGTGGACGCAACGGATCCCGGCGAGCACAACGGCGGAACCGTCGCAGATCCGGAAGCAGGACTTGCTTCACGGACGGTCCTCCTGGACGATTCCACGTCTCAGGCCAATGTTAGTATACGTCGATAAACGTAGTAGAGAGAGATAACAGAAAGAAAACACGCATACATGCACACGTACATGTCGTAAGGGCGTAACAAGAAAGAAAAAGACAGAGATTCTCAAGAATCGCACCGTGCGATCGTAGAAGCAAACTCGGGACTCGACGGTTGGGTTCTCATGACCTGCCATTATTAAACCGCTTCCGTAATTCCATTTCATAATTAAACCGTTACTTTTATAAGCTCCGTTACTATTATGAGTAAATAACTGCAAACATTAATATACATCAGCAATATTGGGGAACGATATTAACTGCTTGATTACAAGCCATTTGTCGAAGCAAAACAACAAGTCACAATAATGTTAAAATGAATCATATAATTGATTAAAAAGTAATTTTTAATAATCATTTTGGAGCCATTTTAACGCTATTTTGATGTCATCATGACTTTTTGTTCTGCTCGGGTTATTGCTAACTTTGCTTATCCGCGTTGATATAATCATGAATTAGAAGTTAGACAATCGTCTGTGTTGCAGCGATCTTTTCTGTTCAGTTTGGTTACACTTTTTCGCACTTTCCGCAAAATCGGCGTGTACGCGATTTTTGGAAAAGGAAAGTAAGTCAACGAAGTGCTAACTAAAGTGAATAGATATATTTGTCAGCCAGTTCTCCGTGTATATTCTTATACAGGACTCATCGGGTTTTCGAAGGAACTTCGAAGAACTGTGTGCGTTTACACACAAAAAAATTGCGGAGAAACTTTTGCATGTCGCCGGTGTAAGGTACGAGAAGAAAGAAAGTAACGTAACATATCTATGAATATCGTCAAGTATCTCTTCCTCTACTGATATTCCTCCCACAACTAAATCATTCTTTAATATACAATCCTCGCATGCGATGGAAGTACTGGCAATTAAATTCGGTGTGAGAAGTCCTTAACTTGCTGATGATAACGTGACAAATTATCAGTTTCGTTTCTTAAATGCCCACGATGATTTTTGAAGTTCGTAAATCGCTTTTGTTATCTCTTAGCGTTATCAATATTTTATCATTACATTTTATTTTAACTTGTTCTTTTTTTTATTACGCGGAGGACAAAAAGTAAATCTAGTATCACGTTATCATTCACATTAAGATCATTAATGTCAGCGCATTATGTCGACTAGCTTCCTAATCTACCAAACATTCTGTAGGATGGATTTTGCGCGGTGATTTCAATGCACGACGGTCTCGTGCTGTATACAACTCCGTCGATATGCACCGCTCTCGGTTATCTCAAGGACGCCTGGATTGGCAAATCTTTCATCGATTATGTTCATCCAAAGGACAAGAACACCTTGGCCGATCAGATCACCAGTGGCATCGCGTCGCCGCCGGAAGGAGAACGATCTAAGGGTATATACAATTATATTTAATGAACTGAGAAGAAAGGATTACTTTACGGGAACAATACACTTGGATATGGCATACCCAACCCAATTTAACTTCTTATTAATATATCTATTTGCTTGATATCGTTATGTTCTCCTTAATATTTTGTGGTTTCTATTTAAAAAAAACTGCTGACAATATGTTCACTTTTATAAGCAATGAAAAGCGAGTTGAAAAATTTTACATTTTATATGAAAACTAACTCACTTTATTAGGATCCAATTTTCCAAATATAATTAGTGTAGATTTCTTTGTCAAAACTTATTACTTACTCAGTAGATATTCTTATAGTTAAAATTCCTCATTCATTTTTACTCCAAATTATTATCAAATACCTATTATTACCAAATATTACAATTTTTTCTATGATTATTAGTGTTATCACTGTTGCGTAATATATTTAGGACGTCTGAATTATACAATCTTTCATTTTCGGGAATTAATTATTATCCAACTTCTGAATGGCGCCAACCGGAACATTGTTTCACTTTTAGGAATCAATGGCAGAAGGGCGAGCTTGTTCTGCGGTTTGCGGAGGTTCACCAGGTGCACCGAAATGCCGAATGGATATCGAGCAGACGCCCGATCGAATCTGTACTTGCCTTTCCACCTGACTTTGTCGTTCCGGGACTTGCGGGACCGAACGGCCGAGCAACAGCTCAGCAACCGAGCTATGTTCCTCGTAGTTACCGCTCAACCCGTCCATTCCGCATACAAAGGTAGCACGGTCCAAGGTCTTCCGATGAGGTCTGACCGGCGAGAGGACTCGATAATTACAAACAGCCAGCTTGTTTGTCGGCCAAAAGTTAGCGGCCAACCTGCGATTTAATGCAACACTCATCAATGCGGATCGCGGTGAAATGGTGGTGATCCGAAAAAAATTCTACGGACCATCGTCAATTCGAAATCGAGTTACTTCGAAGAAAACTTCCGGCAATATTCATCCTACTAAATCCTCGCTTGCAAATATAACAAATCACTTGAAATATATCCCCAACATGGACAAACGTGTGCTGAAGTGAACGAGTAACTTCGTCGAAGTGACTCGGATTTACAGGATGTATCTGGAATATGCGGAAAAGTTGCAGCGGTATTTTAAACGCGATAATGCCATTCACTATAATCTCGCTCAACTGCTTATATTATACGTTCTCAAGATACATCCTGTGTTCGTTACATGCGACACAAGCATACTTAATCACTCCGCGATGATCGAGCCTTGTCGTTGGTCCGACCTCGTTGACGATATTCAGTGAGTCGGTGGTTTCCATGGAAAATGTTTGAAACGAAGGTAACTTACTTCCAATTTCTCAAAGCCGCCCGTGCGGCGGCTCGTGATGATATATACGTTGATACACCGTTCGCATCTTTGCCGTATTTGTCGCTGTGCCATTACCTCGCCATTTTTTCGATTGGTTGCCCGTTTTTTCGTTCAGTTTGGAGACCACTGTTACGAACGCTTACTGTATCTCACGTTGTCACACCGCACTCGTCATCTTTTACAAGGTGCTTCGCTCGCTTTGCTTTTGTCAGCGCATGGATAGCCTCCATCTCTGATCACAACGCGCACTTCCTGCACAAGCTATTAATTTTTATTGGCATCGGTGGATTTATGTTGTTCAAAAGAATTTCAATATTAACCTTGCAAATAGTTTAAAATTGGAAAAGTATTAATATTCGTTATTTTTTATATAGATAATAATTAATACTATAACTATATACATGAAATTATGTATATGAAACATTACCATTGAATAACATCATATACTTATAACAATAATTCATATACTTATTTAACAACACATTTTTATAATTTATTTACTATATTTATTTATTTACTATATTATTATTTTTTATTATTATAATACTTTAACTTAAAAAATAATTTAAAAATTTTCAATTTTTTGTATAAGTATTTTAAATAATTAAAATTATTTATGCAAAATTATATTCACAAGTTAGTTGATCAGTAAATAAATAAAATTTACTGTATTAAACTTTATTTACAGAACAACTAATCTGTGAATCGTAATAAAGCGTTGCCTAGATAATCTTAATTATTTAAAGTAAGTACTTAAAGTTTAAAAAAATTTGAAATTTTTGTCATTATTTTTTTATTGTAAAAAGTATAAATATATACACATACTAATATATTATTTCCAATTTTAAACGGGTGACATGTCCTCAAGTTCCTTATCGAAGATACTCTTTGGAACTTTAATCTCAACTCGCAATTTTTTATCCATTTCTCGTTTACAAAATTGTTTAATAATCTGTATCGGTTATTCTATTTTATTTATTCATTCCATTTATTATGTTTAAATTAAAAAAAAAAGATTGTTATGAAATAGCGAGCACAATATAAAGGAAACATTGCAAAAAAATGAAGTTCCAAAGTTTGGCCATAATCAATACACAAATTCGTGCAAAGTTGTTTAGAGGTCTATGTCCAGAACGAATGGATATGGAAAAAATTCTGAATGGCATCGAGCAGCTTTTTGAGCATGGATTTTTTTTAACTGCGCCAAAACTAATTAATTAGCAACGTGCAAATCTCGCCCCAACTTGTCGGCGTCTAACCATTACTAAGCTCTCGCGAATTAAGGTAGTGACCTGCAACAAGAGAGAATGACCCCGAACCTTGTCGTTATCCGCAGCGCCAGAAGAAACAATAATATCTTCGGTATTCACGACCCGCCACACTGCGACGTGCCACCTATCCCATGTTGATCCCGACGTAGTCCAATATTTCGGCTATCTACCACAGGATATGGTTGGCCGTTCGCTGTTTGACTTCTACCATCCCGAGGATCTACCTTTCATCAAAGACATCTATGGGACTGTGAGCATGAGCCCAACAAAGAAAGAAAGAAAGAAAGAAACTTAGGTTTCGTTCGCATGCATGCATAATAAGAGGCGAGAGATATGCGAGAGAGTTTGAAAAAGAGAGAAAGAGAGAGAAAGAGAGAATGAAAGTTCAATGAATGAGTGTTCAGATATTCTCCTTCATGTTACTGCCGTAAATTATTCATGTAACTCCTTACGAAATGTCGTTGAACAGGTGATCAAACTCGAAGGCTCCTCCTTCAGGTCGAAGCCGTACAGGTTCGCCGTGCAGAACGGGAGCTGCGTCGTCCTCGAGACCGAGTGGTCATCCTTTATCAATCCCTGGACGAAAAAACTAGAGTTTGTCGTAGGTCAGCATCGGGTGCTCAAGGGACCAATGGATCCGGACATCTTCCGCGTACCGCGCGATACCGAGCACAGCTACCTGGCTAGCATTAGTGAGGAAGTGCTGAAGGAGGCCAAGATCATCCAGGGTGAAATACGGGCGCTTCTTGATGAGGTACGATCATTGACGAAGGCAACGTACGTTACACATACACTACAACACTATGATTCGCTATTTATTCATGGGTACATCTAGGATTCCAATTAGGAAAGGATAAAAATGTAATTTTACTCAAAGAAGGATGTTAAAAAAAGGGGTCGCTAAAAATATCGTATTAGCATCTTAAGACCAAGCCTGTCCAATATGAGCTCTGGAGCCAAAACGCGAAGCCATCGACGTAAAAAATTCAGTGTGGGTAAGATTTCGGGGAATGTAAACCAAATGTTTTGGCTCCAGAGCTCAAATTGGACAGGCCTGTTTAAGAAGGTCTTATATAAAATAAAAACGGACTACGAATACCGCCCAATGAGAGTTTAATTTTTTATCGTAAAAGTAATTTTTATAATTTAATTGTTTCTCTTTA
>NW_017305485.1:2289617-2290482 GCF_001594115.1 Trachymyrmex septentrionalis
AGACTACGAATACCGCCCAATTTTTTATCGTAAAAGTAATTTTTATAATTTAATTGTTTCTCTTTAACAAAATTTAAGGGGGACAAGCGTTCTTCTCTATTCACCTTGCGTACGCTCATGTTCTTGAAATTAAAAAAGTCGGTTATACAATCGTTATACAATCGCTGTTATCAAGCTTGGCTTGATGATAACCTAATCATAATTATCTTTAATAGCGAAAGGACTCGCTTAATACCCTGCAAAGTTCAATAACACGGCAGAGAGGTAGTTAATTGTTCAATGTACGTATGTAAGAAATGCAGGCTTGGCGTTACCGTGTAACAAAGAGAAAACAAAACGAGAATCTCTCATCATGAAGCGGAGACAAGCCAGGCTCATCCCCCAACTTATTCTCTTTTTTTTTCTTTTCTATCGTACGTGTGCGCAGAGCATCCAGAGAACGTCAGATATAACCGAGCTCGACGTGTCAAAGCGATGTAAGGATCTAGCATCCTTCATGGAAAATCTGCTGCAGGAGATGAAAACTCCCGGAGTCGGCAAGGATGGACTGCTCGCGGCGGACGAACTCAGGAGCTTTTCGGTGACTATTAGTTACGTTTTAGTATCGCCGAAACACTGTTACCTTAATTACTTACGCTATAATGCGCTCCGCTCTGGTATGCTACGTATAATATACTATATTTATACTGTAGAGATACTTACCTGTGTATATGTACGTGTGTGTGTGCGTATGTGTGTGTAACAATAACGTGCAGTCACCATGTTTTACCTTATAAATCTTCACACTAGTACAATGTGGAAGATGCTAGTTCACGTAGTTATCTAATCTTGTCGTTGACGCACAGTATGCTTTTCCTCTAACAGA
>NW_017305485.1:2290582-2294440 GCF_001594115.1 Trachymyrmex septentrionalis
ACTAGTTCACGTTATCTAATCTTGTCGTTGACGCACAGTATGCTTTTCCTCTAACAGAAGGTTAATTCAACATTAGTCAAATTAAACACTAGTCAATTTAATATTGAAAGGTAATGATTAATTACTTATTCTGAGTATTAAAAGCACTTTGTAAAAGAACAACAGTACTTCCAATACTCAAAATAAATCCTTTTACGGTCCAATCGAGGCTTTGAAAACCCCGGCAAATTTTCAATTTTGAATTATTCTGCCTCAAATTCAGACACGTACCAAAAAAGCGAAAAACGTTTTAGTCATTATAAAACGTCATATCATTATAAAATCTATTCTTGAATGTTAGAAGAGTGTATTAGAATTTTTTCAGAATTTTTAGAGCCCAAAAACCCTTTGAAAAGCACAATCAGGCACAGTGATCCAGTTGTACTAGGAAAGCATTAAAAAAAACGTTCGATCACTATCTTTCAGTATTAAATTTTGTAAGGGTAAATGTTTGTCGTTGTTACTAATATATTTTTACAACAGTATTCAATATTCTCCAAGGGTTGAATAAAAGATAAAGCATGAGAAGAATGGGGATGATGTGTAAGAAGGAAAGAATAGTACGAATGGAGTAGAGAAAAATTGAAGGCAGTATAATTTCGTTCGTACTTCAGATTTCGACGTCATATATAGGGGCACGCAAAAAGAAAAAGAAATCGCAAAGTTGTTAAATCGGTATCTTATTGTTTCTGCGATACGGAAAACTGAACTCGGCTCGATTCTGCCGGCTTCAATCGATCGATGACTGGGATCTAGATATCAGGAGAAGGTGGAATTTGACGCAACGAAGGATGTAGCGATTCGGATAGTGAGGTGCTCGTACGATCCTGATCACTCGATCTTAATTCTTCGCTGTAAATAACATGTATTATTCGTGCCGGAGGCGTTACGACCGCTTTTGGCGTCCTACGCTGAACTTTGCTTTTGCGCCCAATCACAAGGATTGTCTCTAAGCATCAATCCCCCGCCAACAGCAACTAAAAAGAAAATAGGAATTTCCATCAATTTGCATAACACGAATACGAATACAATAAATTTATTATATAATATTTTCTTTTGTAATAATATATTTGACGCTTAATGCAACATACCATTATATTTTCTGGCTTTAGTTTTTGAAAATATTCTGATTATGTCTTCAATCGTTACGTAATTAAGACTGATTACGTCTTAACTGTTACGTCAAAACTGTTCGCCAATTCTTTTTTAATTGATATCACAGCTAAATTACATGACCACGTCTGCGTCATTGTGTGTTTATTTCTCAAATAATTCTTTATTATTTTTAATTTTGAAAAAGATGCCTCTGTAGTTGCCATAGACATTGGCACAGTTAATAAGATCTATAACGCTATTGCTAAATTTGAAAAGATTTCTAGAAAACTCACTTTTAGTTAATTCATTTAAAATATCAAGTAAGCTAGAACTTTATATTTATGAGAATAGCGCTGCCTATTAAAATTTTGCGCTCTCCAAATTTTACGCTGAAGCGTACCTACTCAGTGCCTCGTAACGCTTCCGATTCGTGCTTGCCGCAAGAGCTTGCGCCGCAAGTTTGCAAATAGAGATACGGTCGTAGGTGATTTAGTAGACAGATGAGGTCTTTCACAGCTTCTAGCAAAATTGTCAGTTTAACCGAGACCGATCTTCGCCATGGCTGGCCGACGCATCTCATCTCATCGCTCACGCAAAAAGAAAAGAAAAAAAAAAAAAGAAAAGCAAATGCGACCACGCAAAAACGCTACTGACCACGGTAACGGCGTTAAGTTGCAATACTGATCCTCAGTGACAACTCACTCTAAGTCTCTACAATATACTTGTGAAGGGATCACGAAATCCCTTGTTGCAGGAGCACGACAGCGTGATGCTCGGTGAGATCTCGCCCCATCACGAGGACTACGACAGCAAGTCCTCCACGGAAACACCGCCGAGCTACAATCAGCTCAACTACAACGAGAATCTTGAGCGCTTTTTCAAAAGCAAACCCTCAGTTGCGACCATGTACGGCAGCGATGAAGAGAACGTCAATTCCAGCAACGACGAAGGCGGTAAGCGTTATCTTAATCATTCAACCGTATCTTGCATCGAGTTAGTTAAAAACACACAGAAAGAGCAATTTCCCTAAAGTATTTAAAAAGTTAACTAATTGTAAATACAAATCTAAAAATAATTAGGGTTGCCACAGACCTAGAAAACCGGAGTTAGGGAAATTAAAATTGGTCATGAAAAACTGAGAAAAGTCAGGGGAAAATGTAAAAAAGACTGGAACTTTGAAAATTGCTTACAATTTCCTTAAACTGCTCCTATCCCAAATAATTGTTATAATTTTGTAAATCTTATATCTTACGTTTATAGTCAAATATGTTCAAAACTCGCGCGTTTTAAACGGTTTTAATAAAATAATTAAAATTTATATTTTATTTAATATTTTTATTTGATCGTCCTTTTTCATAATTGCATTCTTTTTTCCAATTTATTTTTTGTTGGCTTGAATTTGCACTCAAAATTTTTTTATGCCATCAAGCCTTTTTTGCGTTGTTTTTAATAATAGGCTAGCTTTTAAAATATAGGCTAGCTTTTTCCTACAATCCTTTATTCTAAATGTGTTAAAATTAATATATCTTATATTAAAAAAATTTTTATCTCGAAAACTTGGAAAAGTCAAGGAATTTTTAAATTCATTTTTTGTGGCAACCCTGATAATTTAATTGACCATCGAAATAACTACGTGTATAAGAATTTCAAGCATGATTGCAAGCAATGCTGCAAAAAACTATCCTTTCCTTGCATATTGTTTATTTGCTACATAATAACATAACTCGAAAATTGCCATTTTTTTAGTTATTTACAGAAAAAGAACGGAAATCAAAAGAAAAACAAGAATATACTTTCATTCCTTTATAACAATTAATTATTACATCAAAATTGCACCTCAAAATTAGTATTATAAAATTTAAAAAATTCAAAATATTGAAATTCATTTTCTGGAAACTTCATTTTTTGAGTCGTGTCGTTGCTGTAGTAAATATAAGTGATATGTATTTCATAAAGACAAATTTTTGTTGTGTTTTCAGCGCGAAAGTGTATGTCGCCGATAAACGGAAGCGGGGCGAGCGGCAGCGGTAGCGCAGAGAACCTGAGCAGTGGTTCCAACAATCAAACAAGCTCTGCAAGTCGGGGTGACGCATCCAACACCGCCAGCAACAGCAACACCACTGCGACGGAGAGCTTCAAGTCACCTACGCTGACGGAGTTGCTGTTGAATCGCCACAACGAAGATATGGAGAAGATGATGATGCAGAAGCATCGGGAGCTACGCTCCAGCATCAAGAACAGTGACAAGCTAAAAGACTCGCGCATCAAGACGGAGAAGGTCAACGGTACGGACCAGAGCACTCATTACGTTAGTCAAGGTCATGGGATCAAAAGGAGCGGCAGTCATAGTTGGGAAGGTGATAGCTTTAAGGTATGCCTTATATTTTTTTAGGAATTTAATTGGGTGAATTTTATTAAATTATATATGTATATATATTCGCAGTTATGGTATTGCTAGCTGAACAATTTTATCTTTAGTGTGTGGAATGGATAGATTTTAATTTCCAGTTTCAATACTGACTCTCCTATGCTACATTATGGAAAGACACATTGAGTTTAGCGTACTCACATTAATTGCTTATAATTTTTATAAAAATAAAAATATTGTAAAAATTTTTCATTTCAATCAGACATTAAAGAACATAATGAAATCAAATGTATCTTTATTAGTGAAAAAGTTATAAGCGATGAAATAAACATTAGAAAAAGAAAGTCAGGTAAATT
>NW_017305485.1:2294540-2297646 GCF_001594115.1 Trachymyrmex septentrionalis
AAAAGAGTAGATTTGCGTATTAACTCAAATTTATATGAGTCTAAATGTGACGATAATGTGGAAACAGGTATCGAAACATGATAAAATCTTGAAGACAAGCACGGTAGGTCCAGCAAATCTCACAACCACTGTCAGCATGAGTCTCGATCAATCGACCGTGGTACAAACGGGGGCGAATATTAATTTGTGGTCACCATTGTCGGCTGTACCCTCTTCCGCACCAACTAAACCTTGCGTTCCACCTCATAAGTAAGAGCTTTAAAATATTAATAACGTAGAATAAAATATTAACTTCGTTAATATTAAACATTTTATAAAAAGAGTGATAACATTTAATAAAATACCGAATGTTCCACAAAAATCTCAAAAACTATGTTATATAATAATGGAGAATATAATTATAATCTATGAATAAATTATGCATTAAAAAAAAATTCTAGTACTAACTCGGAGGCTGTACCCAGATTTCCATTACTTCTGTCAATGATACCGGTGTACTACACGCCGGTACCGCAACCCAGCGAGTCGTCGCAAGAGAAGCTTGGCCCACCTCCATCAACGCAATCGAGTCAACAAAATCCTAGTAGGTATCTCATTTTACTATAACCGCAAATAAAAAAATTTTTTAAATTAGTTTAATAAATTCTTATTATTGAATATTGTTTTATGTCTCGAAGCGACCTGTAGATTTGAATCTCTTTGGTAGCACTTTTAAAACAGATGCTTCCAAAAACTTGGAATTAAATTAGAATTGAATTGCATATTTAAAAGTAGGTCTCCTATGGAAAGTTATAAAAGAATTTTAATGTTTGCTCCAGTATCTTACGTCGCGACGACGATGGCTGGTGGGATGATCTATCCGGCAGTGATCGGCGCACCTTCACCACGTGCTATGATGTACCGACCCTTTCTGATACCCGAGCAAGTACCGGCGGCAACACGCGAGAACCAATTGCCATCCAACGACAAGTGTCCGGATCGCAAACGACCAGCCAGTCAAGCGACCAGCATCAAGGCCGAGTCGGGGAGCACAATGGCTATGTCTGAGTCCTCCAAGAAGGTAAAATGACTGTATCAAATTTTTCTTATATCCTATATACTGTATATTATAGAAGATAATTGAAAAAATGTTTTTCTATATAATTGAGATTTTAATAAAATTAATTAATTGATGTTTTGGAATTAATGTCTTCAGTAGCTTTGATTATTCAGTAAGATATTAATTTGCACCGACGACTCTGGCAGGTTCTATCGCCCGGCGAATTGTCTCCATCATGCGTGAGTAATGACGGCGGCTGTTCGAGCATGGTAGACCTAACGCCGGTGATCATAAAAGAACATCGCCGGCTGACTGACTACAACGGGGATGAGTCGAGCTCATCCAGCTTCTATAGTAGCAGCTTCATATACAAGAGTAGTGATAGCAGCTGCAATCCGGATCAGAAGACATGCGAAGTCTTTTCTGAGGTAGAGACTCAAATGGCGGAATGTCTCGCTGAAAGACGTCTCAGTCTTTCGTACATTTTTTAGATGCTTTTCTCAGACCTTCACGGTATCTAAATATTCATTTATTTGACTATATGAGCATAATAAATGTGCAGGAGCACACCAAGTGCCATCAGGGAATGCGAAGGAGGGCTCCACCCTGGCTAGAGGGCGTTCAACTGACACCGGAGTTGATCTATGAATACCAGATGCATCCTGGAACACTGAACGAAGTGCTGAAAGCCGACTTAGACGTGATGAAAACCTTCAGTCAACCGCTATTGGTCAATGATCAACTGGGTCAGCTCTACCTGGACCTGGAGATGGAAGGTTTCGGTACTGAACTTGTTCTCGAAGATGGGATTACGTCAAGCGGAAGCGATAGCGGAAGCAGCAACAGCAGTTGGACTGAATCGCAAGTGAGAACAATAATTAAGAAGACATTGCGAAATTTATTAAGATTTATCGGAATACCTATGTTATATCATATAACGCGTTATATCAAATATATGTTTGATTTGTTTGATTTCTACAGCGCAAACAGAGGAAAAGAATGATGAAATACGGCAAGTTAGTGATGATCCATGAGGAGAATGCGCCTCTACCGCCTCCGTTACCATCTCAGACTGTATCTTGCCAACATTCATAGAAGCTGCGATCGACCTGCTACGAATAGTTCCAAAAGACACCCAAAGTTAGTGTTTGCTTCGTAATTTGCGTTTTTTTCAAATGGGTTCAAAATCAAATTAGAATTCTTTAAACTATTTGAAACATCCTTATCGAAAATGTCACAAACATGAAAGGACTTGTGTGTATAAGCGACGAATGAAATGCACTCGGTGAAGGGCACGTGATTTTATCGATATTCGAGAATAACACAATCCCAGTTTTTACATCTTTTTTGAAAGATTCGATTTCTATTTAAGAAATAAGATGACAATTAAAGTGGATTACAAGTGCATCATGTATTGAGAGACTAATCGAGTTCTGAGATAGATTGATCAAGGTACAAAGCTAAGAAATGTTTTGAAGTTGCCTTAGCAGCTGGTAGCAGAGTACATTTCCTAAGATGTTTAATGCGAAGTAGAGCTCATTATTAAATACCTGTGAGATTTCCATGAGATTGCACTTACATTATATTTATGTACGTGTTTCTCAGAGATTCAGAATCATGAATGTTCGCACAATCACGGATGTAGTTTCTAATTGAATCGTGATTGAATGAACGCGCGATAATCTTTAAAAATATTCTATAGAAAGTATAATACGATATAATTATAATATTAACGCCCGACTAAAAATGACTGGTTTTCTCGACGCGGTGCGTCGAAAGTAGCCTTTATAGTAAAACAGAACAAGTGTAACGAGTGAACTCGACACAATTTTTAATACCGTCCGCGTAACGTTTTGTACACATATTTGCGTTATAAATAACTGCGAATTGACCGAGAAATTTGTACAGTCGATTTTGTATTAACTAGACGGAAAATGCGTGCGAGGATGGAAAAAATACTTTTGATAAAGTAATTCTTGCGTAATCTATTGCTTTTTTTCTATCGCTATTTTCGATGCCCTTTTTTCGTAAATGTTTATACGTAAGAATCATTTTTATAAATATATA
>NW_017305485.1:2297746-2301369 GCF_001594115.1 Trachymyrmex septentrionalis
ATTTCGCACGTATTTGCGAAATTAAATTGCGCAATGAGTACCAGATTTAATTAGTTGTCTTCTGTACGATTATTTTTTATTAAATTCTTTTCTTGTGGAAGAAGAAGGTTATATCGAGCGCCTAAAAAAATATATATCGATATATAGCGAGATCTTTCCTTATATCATTTTATTATAATTGTAATTTTATTAATTTTGTGTAATTCTCAGTATCAATTATATTAAATTATCACGTCACAACTAGGGTTAATTTCGTTAAAAAAATATATTTATGATGAACCTGTTAGAAAATAATCACATAAATAATTGCATAAATTAAAAAACGAATAATTATATAAATTTACTTTTCGTTAGTATTAACTTTATATACAATCAGCGATTAAAAATATGTTCCTCGACAAAGTTTCCGTTATCGATATATTTCCTTTGTTGCTTCGAATCATCAGGCTATGGTTCAAAATTATTGATAAATTAGAATGTGCATTTCATTCGAAATACGTACAATTACAAAAACCGTCGCTCGTAACTTTGTTAAGCAGAGGGTGAGATAATCTACCAGCAGCTACATATTCACGCGTAGCATCACAATTGCGATCTACTGCGTATCGCGATTTGTATATTCAGCGTTTTTATATCTCCGAAAGATATTTTGGAAAAAAATATACATAGAGCGATATAAGATTAGCATGTAAGAACTTATATTTGTACTTACAGATTACATGTACATCTGTATTTAAATTTATCGTGTAATATACGTGTATCGTTTGTCTGCATTTTTTGCCAGTTTCTTCTGGTAATCCGTATTTTTTAAAGAGATTCGTGCGGTAAAGCGCTATATTTTTTCCGATTTTTTCGCGCCCGATAACGCTCCATTTATCGGAATTTTATATCCATTTGTCTATCAAAAATCCCCAAAAATTTCTAGAAATAAAAGAAAAATTTCGCATAAATCTTGAGAATAAAACAATACATCTTAATACGATAAAATGTTAACGTATTCTCTTGACAAACTTGGTAAATTTTAAATTCTAATAAACATTTCCATAAACAGTTTAAGTTTGATTAAAGATCTAAATTTATTTCGCCTAAACAAATTCTGGATAAATGAAGCTCAAAAGCGTGGCACGAGATAAAACAGTAATGCGCACGACACCTATTGTAATTAGATAAATTTAAACTTGTATAAGTCACGTGTTTAGAAAATAATACGTCCACGTGAAAATCAGCCGGGCTTCGCTAGTCGTCGATCACGTAACCGAAGGTACGGAATTATATAATTGCAAGATACAATCCGTGTCTCGCTTGATAAATACTAGCTTATTTCAGGAAATCGAGGACCAGTAACTTTGGCACAGATAACTTTTAACGATCCGTGCGTTGTGCGATCTATATACATACGTATGTATATTCGGTAGAAAGATATTTTGTATACTATGTAATTGCACATGTGTCGCGGCACAGTGGCCGACACGCGAATGTGTCATCACATATTATATTCAGAGGCAATATTTTATATACCAGTGATTAAATGAGAGTCAATTTCGATTTTCATGAAACACTCGCGAGATCTAGTCTGGATTACATACATACTTATAGTAATGTCGCTTTTGTGAACATATTTTTGCATAGAAATCTGGAGACATGGTAGTGTCTCGATGCTAACACAGCGTGAGACACTGCCGTGCTCTTTTACGCGAACCGTTGAGTCACGTCAGATTATGTTCTACATAAGATATGAACAGTAAAAATTTATATCTCAATGAAGATAACTGAACGGGATTATCGACGCTGGATTTTAATGACATTTCTGCCATGTGACACATTCTATACAGTTTTTATACGTAAATATTGTATTAACTGAAATAAAAATTAATTGTCATTAATTAATCAATTTATTATTGTTTAAAATTTTTATGGAAAAACGCAGTAATAATTGATTGCTGGAGAATGATTTAACTTCTTAATTAAATAATACTTTTCATGAGTGATTTTTACGTATTTCTCAAAAATTCTACAAAATTTATAAATGATTATTAATAATTTACATGATAAATTAATATAATATATTAATTATTAATAACATATCAATGTAATGGATGGATCTAAATCTCTTTTAAAATCCAGTGATATTCTCGGTCACAAAACTAAAGACGATCCTCTATCGCTAGCACAAATTTTGTGATTTCACAAAGGAGTTTTAGTGACCTTGTAAAACAACTAAATACAATCTTTCTTTTCCCGGGAATAATACGGACATTAATGAATGTAATCGTAGAGCTTATTGTAGTATGTAAGACGGGTCTGCGATCCAATTGTACAATACAGATATATGATTCTTCTCCTAAATTGAAGAAAGTCAATGAACGAACAAGTGTAGAAAAGTATCTTTTTGAAAAATTCTCTTCGACGGATGCTTTCATTTCATCTAAACTTTCCCAATACGCAATCCTTTTGTTTTCCTTTATTTGTTGTCAATCCCATTTTTTTCACTTATTATTTATTTTCATTCATTAATGAGCGAGAGAGATGAATAGATTCTTTTTAAATAAAATACTTACTCGCGAAAAAATGCCGCATTGGCGCTTCTATACAAGTACAAAAAAATAAAATATCAAAAAATCCCTATTGGTGTATTTGTAAGGATTTTCTTGAAATGAATTTCTACCGTTTTTCTTTTTAAGTATAAAAAAAAGTACATACAAAATTTGAAATATTTTAAAACTCTTAAGCTCCGTCATGACTTAATTATTTCTTTATCACGTAGAATTGAATTTCTCGATGTGATTTTGCGTGATTAAATAATGTGTTTTATATGTATGATTGTGTAATTAATATTCATAAGTCGCTGTAACATATTCCATAATCTATTTTTATTTCGTATGTCCATAAAGATAAACAAAAAATATGAGTTTTTGCAACTTTTATTTTTAAAATGTTAATTTGTTTATTTTACTGATACGCAATAATTTTCAGTAACAACATGAACATACGTATGACATTAATAGACGTAATATTATACGCTCATATGTATACGAATGTGTGTCATTCCCGGCGAAATTAATATAAATGTATTTATCGAAAACATGTGACTAATATAATTTTGTTCCACACACCGTAATTAATTTTTTTAAGTTAAACTATTGCTTTACATATCAAAAAAGCAATGGTAACCCAATCCTTTGAATTAAATAACATTTTGTCATTTCTTCTACTTGTTCCAAATTGTAAATCAATCCATTTTTGTGATTAGTTTCAATGTAAACCATTTTCATATTAATGTTTAGTAAATAACAAATTAAATATGAGTCTCAAATTTATAATACGTTTTCTTGAATTAAAACGTTTAACTCTATCGTTTTAAAGTAATATTGAATGTTAAACATATTGAGTAGAAGCAGCAGCGATCTATAGAAACGATTAAAAATAATTCAAATTGAGTATAATTGGATATTATTAATTTAAATATATTATATAACCTAAAATACTCTTTATGAAGTTTACGTTCTATTTATTTTTATAAATTTTTCGCAAGATAAACGAAGGATTGAAGCCGGAAATGAAGACTTAGCTGGGTTATTTTGAATATGATTATCCAGGATTAAAAAGATCATGATTATATCATT
>NW_017305485.1:2301469-2338923 GCF_001594115.1 Trachymyrmex septentrionalis
TAAGGCGATGGTACAGAAAATATAATATATCTATTACATGGGTGAAGCGCGACTTTTTCAATGGTACTCTCAATCGATCGGTGTAAACCGATTACATGTTCGTTGTCTTCCGAATAAATGTTAATGAGACAAAAGAGAGGATGGATATATCCTTCTAGATCTATTGCAATTTCGTCAATAAATAGGACCAGACATTCTTTCAAATGTGGCACACATAAAATAGCAGGTAATACAAAAATCTAACTTATGACATGATAAATATAGACTGTAGACAGAAATAAAAATTCCGTTATTTGTGAATTGCACGTTACTCATTTTTTTTGCATGCTACTCGCATTTTCTGCTTGCCTTGCAACCGCTAAAGTTCAAAGAATTGTTCGCTCAAGTAGTCTCCAATAAAATCCACCTGCAAAAAAACTCATAAGCATTTAGCAGCTGAGTATTCCTTTTTTTTCTTAATTCACTTCGTACCTAATCACTATATTCTCTATTGGCCATCATTTCTTCAGTCTCTGATAATGACTAAATCAAGAGACAAATGATGAAGATTCGACGATATTGAAGAACAAATCATCTTAAATTAGTTACAACATTTAAGCATCACTACGCGATCATGGACAAGAGTTAAACAACTAATATTTGAATCAATAAAGAAAGTCCTATCATTTCGTCTCGTTTTTACGTTGAGAAAGAAATCGTTACAAATAAATAACACTTTCGATTTCTTAGATTATTCTGTGTTAAGACGAGCCAAAAATGTTATTACACATTTTAATCAAGATTAGCAAAGATTAAATAAAAATCATCTGTCAAAATGGATCTTGCACATACATACATAAAAATTACAAAGAAAGATACTAGATGTTAAAAATTAGTTTCAAATAATTTTTACTTTGTGTTAGAGAAAGTACATGGAAAACAAGAAAATTAAATAGAAAATCTCATATTACCTCATATTTCTAAGTTTTTCTGCTTTTTCTTTTCAGACTATTTATTTTAAACAATTAATATTCCCTATTTCATAATGGGAACCGTACAATATTTCAATATATTTCAATATAATTCGTGATTTCGATACTACTGTGAAAAGAGAATTTCTATCAAATTTCTTTTTCTTATAATTATGTTCCGTTTCATTCCAAATACCCTCTATATAATACAGATTGGGAATATATGATTTATTTAACACTCACGGACAAATACAAAAATTATCCATATTGTTGCCCAGAAATAGTTTATCATCCTCGTAAGGATATATATCCTGGTTATGTTTAACAAATTTTATCTATCGATCATGAAAGACACTCTAAAATTGGTGCAATAGGTATTTTTTATCTGGAAATATTATTATAAATAAGTATACGACCGTGTAAATGATATACATAAATATAAGAGAGGACGCCAATAATCGATGAAAGTTAGAGTTATGAATACATTATATATTCTCAATTTTTTAATTTAATTATCTCAAGTATGACTGTGCGCCGAAATGTTAGCGTCTCAGATCAATTATGATTAATGTCCGAAAACATAAAAGTTTTCAATTATTGACAACAGTTTAACGATGATTCGACGACTTAGCGATTAAACACATTATATAAAATATATATTATAGTCTACTAAAATTGACGAGCCCATTGGAATTTCAAATGATTGTCTATAAAATTGATCATCAAAATAAAAATATGTCGAATTTAATATCATAAATACTGCTTGCAAAAATTCATCCTTAGGTAATGTACAATTCGTTGAAATAAAGTTCCATCTATTCGTCATTGTATGCATTGCCAATTACAAAGGAATATTCGTAAAAAGCGATATTACATCCAATCAAATCAACGTATGTTCAGAATCAATTTTAATGTTTATTAATTTTTTAACAAGATCAAAAATATTCTGAATGTAACTGGGAGCTTTTGGAATACTTTTGATGATCACACAGTGCAGAAATTTCGCTAAGTTATAAAAATAACAGCTCTCTTTATTTATATTAGCATTGCATTTATTTATATTTATATTAGCATTGTATTTAATCACAATAACTACGACATTCTGATTAAATGCTAACATAAAAAAAGATTATCTTTCAAACCTCCTTCATAATACAATTTTATTCCATTTCTTTTCAGATACCTTCAATACACTTGTGGCTCAAAACATGAACGTATTGTTGATTGGATGCATAAAAGAGAATAAAAAATGCAAACAATATCCACATTGCTATTCACATCCGATTTGTAGAGTATTCATGTATCCTTAGGTTGGAATCAGACTACGCATTGAAGAATGAGATTGAAGATTAAAAGATTGATGTTTGATTAATCAGAACAAAAGGAACCAAAATTTTTTTGTCCTCATTGGTGAAATTTCAATTTTTAATCTTTAATCTCAATCTTCAATGCATAGTCTGATTCCGATCTTATATAAAGTACTCCCACCCCCAATTCTCTAAAGTTAAGATTCGCCTAACAGGATATTCATACCTGAATTTATCGAAATACTTTATGTTTATTCACTTATATATTGTTACTATTTTATAGCAGAATTACACCTCTTGTCCGATATCGCGCAATCAAGATTATCCAGTTACATTCTCCATTCCTTACTATTCCTAGTTTCCTATAAAACGCTCTGCAAAAAAAACAAAAAACCTATTTCCCTCTTAAATAATCTTCAGTTTCAAAAGTAAAATTGTGTTTAAAAGATACCGGTGAACGTGATGTTGATGATCCTCCCTGTCGTTTTTATCTTTCTTCCTTCTATCATTACGTGTGATATTGCACAGTTTGCTTTATATTTATGCAGAACAGAAGACAAGATGTTTTCCCAAATACATCATAAAAGAGAGAAAAATGATATATGAACAGGTACTTTTTTTATTTATAATCGCCTTTTCTTTCTGGTAATTGCCTAAGCAAGAAAGTGAGATGAAGAGTTCCTCTTGCACTATCTTATTGCTGCTGTGCTTGGGGTTAGCTCATGATGGAAGCGGTGACAATGAATTTGATGACGATGGTATGTATTGCATAATTCGGGATTAACACTTAAGAGATTATCATTATATCTGAAAGCTGCAAAATTATAAATCTATAGAACAAATTATCGAATTTGCGAACAATAGGATACTCTTTCGTACAGACTCTTGCAAAACAAAGACTGTTAACATATTAACATATTGTGCATCATTGTGTGATATATTTCTATGACAAATTTTTTAAAAAATTAGCAAACTATACAAGTTTGATCATTCCAATATCAATATAGACGTGCTATAACTAATAATAATATCACAAAAATTAATGAGAGCTTATAAAATGCATTTTCGAATACTTTCGGATTTTATGCACAAAAATATGTGTTTTAGATTACTGTGTATACGGATTTATCACTATAAAGCCGAATACAGCCATGACGACCGATGCATGCGTGAAGTTAACTTGTGATCAAACTTCAACAATGATCATCGAAACGTAAGTCAAAACATTATATAATTATACATCACATACAATACAATTCATAAAATATTTTCACTATATAGGCGAAACTGTATGCAATTGATTATTAAGTTTTAAAGAAAAATTCTACTTAAAGAAAAAAATAAATAAATAATTAATAAATTTTCGTTTTCTATATATAGAGTTAAATGATAATCTTTATTTATAATCTCAAAATCTCAGGAAAATTTGCTTCTACATAATGATGTTTTAATAATTAATTAACCTGACTCTCGTTTTAATGGAATATATAAGAAGAAAATATGTGATTAGTTATTTAAATTACTAATTTAAAAAAATGTGCTTAAAAAATAATTTTTTTTGTATGATTGAAGCTAGATTTGATAAATTTACATATTTGTAAACGACTACAAGAAAAGAAACTATTATATATGTATATAGAAAAGTTAATTTCAAGTAATTTTTATTCTGTTTTAAAAAAGTACATAAAAACAAGAAATCTAATAGAAAAAAATCTAATTGCATTTTCCACTGGCCGAACTGGTGCGCACTCAGTGCACATTAAAGCTATTGTACAATAACCTAATCTGAATGTAAAAGTGAAATATCTCAATTAATAAAATAACCAACGTATATTTTATCAAATAGCATAAAATGTATTCAGGATTTCGCGATTTAATTCGTTTCTATATTTTTATCAAACGTACATCTTTACATCGATTTGTATACAACGGTTTTAAAGTGCACTGAGTGCGCACCAGCTCTGCCAATGAAAAATGCTAAAATAAAAAATCTTATATTAATTCACATTTTTTTAATTTCTGCTTTTTTTCTCTTATGACTATATATTCTGAACAATTAACACTTAAATTTTGCAATTTGATCTGCATAATTACGACATTCTATCGTCATTTTAATATAAAATAAGATTTTTTTATCTCTCTCTTATTTATAATCTAATCTTATCAAATTTTACATTGTTTCGTTCCAGATGCCCTATGCTTACTTGTTATGCAGATGAAGAAATTGTGCAACAACCCTTACGGAATGATATGCCTCATCCACAATGCTGCCGAAATATATATTGTCGTCGACGAGAAAAAAGTCGTAGAATAAATTATATGAAGTCGTAGAATATTATAAATTATATGTAGCGCAATTCTTATGTACAGATCTCGAAAAAAATCACAGGATTCGCATAATTCTTTATCTGGAAATAATGTTATAAATAAATACCACCCTTTTCAATTAAATGACTTGCTACTTCATTTGCTTATTGTTATTACTTTTAGACCAGATAACGAATAACGTCGCCTCTTGCGCGATAATGTGTAACCGATATATTCAGATACGTATTCTCCGTTCCTTACTATTCCTAATTCACAATACCGTCCCATAAAAGCACAAAAATCTCTTGAGCGGTTTTCACATACCCATACATTTCTTCAAAGATGAATGAAGATGTGTAGTGCCTCCGAAACAATCCGGCACGCAAATAAACGCCATATTCGCATGTATCTCTTCAAATAGACTTCCATTGCTTTGCAATTCTTGTTGGATATCATTCATTTCTCAGAGTCAATGCTACATAATGTTTCAAAGCCAACGAATAAATGGCGTTAGATACGAATTAACCGACACAAGACATGTGCCGCACCTGCATTTTTTACTTGCCTGGCAATCATTAAAGGTCAGAGAATTGTTCGCGCAAGTAGTCCCCAATCAAATTATCTGCAAAAGCTCGTAAGCATTTTACCAACTACTATTCTTTTTTTTCATTTTAAATCGCTTCATATCTATTCACTCAATTCTTTATCAGCCGTCATTTCTTAATGATAATTAAATCGAGAGTCAAATGATGGTAAAACCAACATATTCGACGATATTGAAGAATAAATCATCTTAAACTAGCTATAGTATTGTATTTAAGCATCACTACGCGATGGGCAAGTTGAACGACTAATGTTTGAATCATCAATAAAGAAAGTTCTATCATCTCGTTTCGTTTTAGTTGAGAAAAGAATTGTTACAACAAATAAATACTTTCGACTTAATTCTTAATCTTTATTATTAATCTAATTATTCTGTGTTAAGATGACCCAAATGTACATTTTAATCAAGATTAGAGAAAACTACATGAATCAAGATTAGTAAAGACTAAATGAAGATCACTTATCAAAGTGCATTTTGCACATACATACATAGATAACATAAAAGATACAAAAAAATATATCGGATGCTAAATTTAATAACAAAATTTTGCAAAAATCATGAATATATAATTAATAATTTATGTATGCGAAATGAAAAGGTATAATTTTTTAACAGGATCAAAACTATTCTGAATGTGACTGGGAGCTTTTGGAATACTTTTGATGATCATACAAACAGAAATTTCGATATGTTGTAAAAATGATAGCCCTCTTTATTTATATTAGCATTGCATTTAATTATATTTATATTAGCATTGTATTTAATCACAATAACTACGACATTCTGATTAAATACAATGCTAATATAAAAAAAGATTGTCTTTCAAACCTCTTTCATAATACAATTTTATTCCATTTCTTTCCAGATACCTTCAATACACTTGTGGCCAAAAGCATGAACGTACTGTTGATTGGATGCATAAAGGAAGATAAAAAATACAAACAATATCGACATTGCTATTCACATCCGATTTGTAGAATATTCCGGCCTTAGGCCGGAATTAGACTACGCACTGAAGAATGAGATTGAAGATTGAAAGATTGATATTTGATCAATCAGAACAAAAGGAACCAAAATTTTTTTGTCCTTATTAGTGAAATTTCAATCTTTAATCTTTAATTTTCAATGCATAGTCTGATTCCGATTACATATAGTACCTCCCACCCCAAGTTCGCTAAAGTTAAGATTCGCCTAACAGGATATTCATACCTGAATTTATCGAAATACTTGGTGTTTATTCACTTACATATTGTTACTATTTTATAATAGAATCACGCCTCTTGTCCGATATCGCGCAACCAAGATTATCCAGTTACATTCTTCGTTCCTTATTATTCCTAGTTTCTGCTCTGCAAAAAAATAAAAAATCTATTTCCCTCTTAAACGATCTTCAGTTTTAAAAGTAAAGATTAAAAGATACCGATGAGCGTGATGTTGATGTGATCCTCCCTGTTCTTTTTATCTTTCTTCCTTCTATCATTACGTGTGATATTGCACAGTTTGCTTTATATTTATGCAGAACAGAAGACAAGATTTCTCCTAACTACATCATAAAGAAAAGAAAAATGATATATAAACAGGTACTTTTTTTACTTATAATCGTCTTTTCTTTCTGATAATTCCTTAAGCAAGAGAGTGAGATGAAGAGTTCCTTTGGCACGATCTTATTGCTGCTATGCTTAGGGTTAGCTCATGGTGGAAGGGATAACTATAAGCTTAATTACTCTGACGATGGTATGTATTGCATAATTCGGAATTAACACTTAAAAGATTATCATTATATCTGAAAGCTGCAAAATTGTAAATCTGTGTAGAACAATAGGATACTCTTTCGTACAGACTCTTGCAAAACAAAGACTGTTAACATATTAATATATTAACATATTGTGCATCCTTGTATGATATATTTCTATGACAGATTCTTTAAAAGATTAAGTAAACTATACAACTTTGATCATTCCAATATCAATATAGACGTGCTATAACTAATAATAATATCACAAAAATTAATGAGAGCTTATAAAATGTATTTTCGAATACTTTCGGATTTTATGCACAAAAAAATGTGTTTTAGATTATTGTATATACGAATTTATCTCTATGAAACCGAATACAGTCATGACAACCGATGAGTGCGTGAAATTAACTTGTGATCATACTACAACAATGATCATCGATACGTAAGTCAAAACATTATATAATTATACATCATATACAATACAATTTATAAAATATATTTACTATTTAGATATATTTCATATATAAGTTCTTACATGAACATTATAAAATATTTTCTATATAGGCGAAACTGTACGCAATTGAATATTAAGTTTTACGTAACTTGGAAAAATTCTACTTAAAGAAAAAAATAAATAAAAAATTAATAAATTTTCGTTTTCTATAGAGTTAAATGATAATCTCTATTTATAATATCAAAATCTCGGGAAAATTTGCTTCTATACAATGATGTTTTAATAACTGATTAATCTGATTCTCGCTTTAATGAAAATATATGCGAAAAAAATATGTGGTTAATTATTTAAATTATTAATTTTAAAAAAATGTGCTTAAAAAACAAATTTTTTGCATGATTGAAGCTAAATTTGATAAATCTACATATTTGTAAACGACTACAAGAAAAGAAACTATTATATATGTATATAGAAAAGTTAATTTCAAGTAATTTTTATTCTGTTTTAAAAAAGTACATAAAAACAAGAAATCTAATAGAAAAAAATCTAATTGCATTTTCCACTGGCCGAACTGGTGCGCACTCAGTGCACATTAAAGCTATTGTACAATAACCTAATCTGAATGTAAAAGTGAAATATCTCAATTAATAAAATAACCAACGTATATTTTATCAAATAGCATAAAATGTATTCAGGATTTCGCGATTTAATTCGTTTCTATATTTTTATCAAACGTACATCTTTACATCGATTTGTGTACAACGATTTTAAAGTGCACTGCATGCGCACCAGCTGTGCTAGTGAAAAAAAACGCTATAATAAAAAATCTCATATTAATTCACATTTTTTAATTTCTGCTTTCTTTCTCTTATGACTATATATTCTAAACAAACAAAACTCAAATTTCGGAATGGCATCTGCATAATTACGACATTCTGTCGTCATTTTAATGTAAAAAAAGATTTTTTTTATCTTTCTCTCTCTTATTTATAATCTAATCTTATCAAATTCTACATTGTTTCGTTCCAGATGCCCTACACTTACTTGTAACGAAGATGAAGAAATTGTGCAACTACCGTCACGGAGTGACACCCCTCATCCATATTGCTGCCGAAATATATATTGTCGTCGTCGACAAAGAGTTGTGGAATAAATTAATTTTAGCGCAATTCTTATGTACAGATCTCGAAAGAGATCACAGGGTTCACGTAATTCTTTATCTGAAAATATTGTTATAAATAAATAATCACCCTTTTCAACTGAATGATTTGCTACTTCATTTGCTTACTGTTATTATTTTAAGACCAGGTGACGAATAACGTCGCCTCTTACTTCTTGCTCTTTTTATCTTCTTACTATCTCTACGTGTGATACAGCACATTTGATTTTACATTTGTTTGTGTAGTACAAGAGATGACATGTTCTCTTCAAAAACTTCATGGAAGAAGGAAAAATGATATATAAAAATCATGATTTTTCAAAATTTATTATCGTCACTTCTTTCTGATGACTTCCTAAACAAGAAAGAGATGAAGGTTTACGCGATCTTGTTATTGATATACATTGACTGGCTCATTCTACTACGGAAATCAATCTTATGTTGCATAATTCGCCGACTAAGATTCAGTTTTACAACTCACTAACGTTTAACCGAAGTTTAACTTATTTCTCATCTTTTTCCAATTCTAGCATTAGAAAAAGATAAAGAACAAGTTAAAGTTATTCGATTAAGAGTTAATCATCAGTTGTAAAACTGGGCCTAAGAGATTAATGTTAAGGGAAAAATATTGTTATTTGTGATGACTGCAAAATTATAAATATACGTAGAACCGATTAGCGAATTTATAAACGACGGAATTTAGCGGTTGGTATTCATTTGTAAAAACTTTTGCTACATAAACAAAGACTGTTACACATATTACGTGCATCCTTTCAATGATAGATCCTCTGGTAGATTTACAAATTACATAATTATTATCATTCCAAAAGCAATGTATATAATAATATCAAAATAAATAAATCTTTATATTTTATCTTCGAATACTTTCTGTTTTTACTCATAAAGATTTACGTTTAAATCACTGCGTATTTGGATCCGAGATTATGAAACTAAATACACACATGACTTCTTATCTCTCCATGCATGCTAGTGCGTTCTAATCCGAATGGAAGGATACATATGACATTAATAGACGTAATATTATACGCTCATATGTATATAAATGTGTGTCATTCCCGGCGAAATTAATATAAATGTTTATCGAAAACATGTGACTAATATAATTTTGTTCCACACACAGTAATTAATTTTTTTAAGTTAAACTATTGCTTTACATATCAAAGAAGCAATACTAATCCAATCCTTTGAATTAAATAACATTTTGTCGTTTCTTCTGCTTGTGCCAAATTGTAAACCAATCCATTTTTGTGATTAGTTTCAGTGTAAACCATTTTCATATTAATGTTTAGTAAATAACAAATTAAACATGAGTCTCAAATTTAATACATTTTCTTGAATTAAAACGTTTAACTCTATCGTTTTAAAGCAATATTGAATATTAAACATATTGAGTAGAAGCAGCAGCGATCTATAGAAATGATTAAAAATAATTCAAATTGAGTATAATTTGATATTATTAATTTAAATATGTTAACCTAAAGTACTCTTTATGACGTTTACGTTCTATTTATTTTTATAAATTTTTCGCAAGATAAACGAAGGATTGGAGTCGGAAATGAAGACTTAGGTAGGTTATTTTGAATATGATTATCCAGGATTAAAAAGATTACAATTATATTATCGTATGTGGTCATCGAATAAATTTTATTATACTAACGTGGGTGACTCAGAATAATATATATATACATATGACGTAAATCACAAGAGGGCGAGGTGAATTACGCGCAAGGTGAACAAGGCGATGGTACAGAAAATATATCTTTGCACAGGCGAAGTGCGACTTTTATAATGATACTCTCAATCGATCGGTGTAAACCGATTACATGTTCGTTGTTTTAGGAATAAATGCTAAATGGAAAAGAAAGAGGATGAATATATCTTTCCAGATCTATTGCAACTTCAAATAAGACCAGATATTCTTTCTAATGTGGCACATATAAACTAACAGGTAATACATAGATCTGACTCATGACATAATAAATACTGTAGGCAGAAATAAAAATTCCATTATTCGTGAATTGCACATTACTCATCCTCCAGCATACTCTCTATAACACTCTTTATACTATAAACGAGCGAATGTGAACTAATAAAATATAAATAAAAAATATATATATGTATACATATATACGCCTAAAGCCACAAAAGTTTATTCGGTTCATTGAAGCATTCTACACTCGCACGAACTTTACAACACTAAATAATCCTTTGCAAAAATATAAAAAAGACTAAGATATTTAAAACAAATAATTTAGTGCTATACTTTGTTATAATTTGTTTTTAAAATATAATAAATAATGCTAACTGAATAGGGTCCATCTCTCTTTTTCAAATCTTCCTCTATCGCATTAGAGACATCGCAGAAATTATTCTGTGCAATTAAAGTTGTCTCGATAATTTTTATCAATTTAATTAGGATAAGTTACGTAATTATAACCGTTCATATCTGATAAAAAATAAAATATTACATTGCGCTGAGAAAATAGAATAATTTTAATAGGTTAAATAAATTCATTTTAATCACACAGCTATACACGCATACTCACACATACATACAATACAAATAATTCTTTGAAGAAATGGCAGAACAAAAGGCAAGTTTCTCCTTTAATTTTTGTACTTCATTTGACTCTCTTTTTTAAACACGTATAAACTTTTGTAGCTAAGCGTTGTGTAGCTAACAAAAAATCTCACGGATACTTATCTTAAGGAAACTGAGTTAATCGTCTTGAAGGAGGCTTAGTGGATCCTCGATGATTTTCTCGGCTGTTTTCTTCAGGTCTTTAGTTACCGGTTTCTTCATGGCCGATCTTGAACTCGGTGCGATCGTTGTCGTCCTCGCTTTCGATTCCGTCGACGTAGATGGCTGCTTGCCGAAAATATGGCCGTCGTCGTCATCGTCGTCCGACGCGAATAGGGACTTGGACGGAGCGACAACTTTCTTAGGAACAACTTTCTTTGTGGCAAAAAGATCGATATTGTCGTCATCGCCATCATGCGGTGCATCGCCGAAGATATCTTTCAAATTCGAGCTCTTGGCTTGAGAGTCGATTTGAGAATCTTGCTTAGGTTCCGAGAATGATGCACTGTCCGATTTCTGTGAATGACCGGATGACTCGATGAACAAGCTGGAATCATCATCGTCGTCGTTGTCGAAAATATTATTCTTTTTTCGCCCGGCTAAAATAGAATTTGATGGTTGATTATCTAACTTCGCTTTGCTGGACAAATTGCCGAAGAGACTGTCATCATCGTCGTTTTGCGCGTCGTCATCATCACCGAAGAGACCAATCTTCGTGTCTCGCAATGGTTTTTTCACCGTCTTCTTCAATGGCGCTGTGGAAAATAGGTCGCCGCCCATATCGTCTTCCGCGAACAGATCTAAAATTTTCTTCTTTGACTCATTCGGCTTCTTCGCCGAGCTGCTAGAGAAGAGACTATCGTCCGGCTCAGAAAATAACAGTCCTTTGCTTTTCTCAGGCGATGGCGTCTTCGTGACAAACGCGAACAACTGACTAGGATCCTTCAGTGGATCGTGAGTGCTATCGCGTAGAGGATCGCTCGGCTCCTCGCTAGACGCTCTTCTCATATTACTTTGCTCATCATCGATTTCCTTGTACTTATCATCCTTATTTTTGGTATTCTTCAGCGTATCTAATTTAGTATCGACATTCGATTGCGCAAATTCGCTAGAATTTTGTTTATTACTTTCGTTGTTCGTTGCGTTCACGTCAGTATCAATTTCATCGACCTTTCTGATCACGGTATCTATTAAAGCTTTGACAACGACGGGCGTTTTATCTGATTGCCCGCCGTCGATCGGTGATAGTATTGGTGCCCTGCCAAATAAAGCGTCCTCCTTCTGCGGATCTTCCGGCAAATCTGGTGGTACATCAAACAAGTCCTCTTCGTCGGTGGATGGAGACAGAAGGGTGTTCTTGTTTACGCTCATCGAGCTCTCCTTGCTAATACTACCCAGCTCAGATCTGTCGTCCGTAGAAGCAGGATCGACCGCCGAACGATGAATATTGTCGTTGGCAATCAAGCGATCGGAGACGCTAATCGTCAAAGCGGCAGATGGATCTTTGCTGGAGCAGGTGCTAGTATGACTCTCCTCTTGAGAATTATCATTGTCCGCATTGTCAACCGTGTCGAAGTCGATACCGCTATGCCTTAGGGCAGATTTCCGGGCATGTCGACTTTGAGGACGGCGTTTAGCTTGAATCCTCACTCGGCTCTAACAAAAAAAATAGATATAACAAATTAGGAGAAAAAGAAAATTATTACGAATTATTCAAAGTATCTCAAGAACATTGTGATAAAATTTGAAAAAAATTATAATTCGATTTCAAAGAAATGTGTAAGAGCTTATTTTTTTTGCTATATATTTTGCTGTATATTTTCTGTTCTCAGAAACCGAATTATAAAATATATGTTAAGTATATAACTTAAATAAATCAATATAATTAATTTGATAAGTACCTTGGACGCAGTAGTAGATAATGTTTCTACTTGAGTCAGGTCATCGAAATTTATGGCCGCTTCCGCGTTGCTAGTGGTGGAAATTGTCGAATAAGAGGATTCCTTCCGTGTGCTACCTTCTACAAAACAAATTTATTTAAATTATGTTTCTCTTCACTTCAACTTAAAATAATTGAAATTAATTAACAAATATTCTAAATAAAACGTTAGACTTTTTAATATATAATTTGTTATAGTAGACTTATATACATACATAAATGAATTCCAAATGAACGCTAACTACCTGATATACTTGGAGGTGAAACGTGACCACTGACGCTCAGATCTGCGATGTCTCGGTCCACGACGTCTTCTTCCTCATCCGTCTTATCTTCGCTTCTTCTCCATAATGGCGGTGCATCCATTGGTGAAAGTATCTTCAAATCGCCCATCTTCCCCATTAGATTCTTTATTTTACCGGATACTAAACGTCGAGGTACTTGTTGATCGCCATGTTCCTCGGACGGCGGTGAGATCGTCCGGATGCTCAGAGTTTTCGGTGGAGAATTTTTTTTCACTATGCCATCTTCCTCGATGTTGGAATATATTTCTTTGATTTCAGCTTCACTTTTTTCTTCGTCCACGTCGTTCCTCTCGACAACGCTTGATTCTAGGGTTGCCTTGACATCACAATTTAAATTTGATGACTCTACTTGGCTTTTATTTTCTTCAGGAAGTTTCTGTGCCTGCTCGGCAATGACTTTGCTAACTTTTTCTTTAGATTTCAATTGATCGTTATCGCATGGCGCTATGTTCTTCTTGCCAAAAAGATCGTCGTAATCATCGTCCTCAAACAGAAGACTACGGGGTCTCGTTGTTTTCGAGAATAGTTCGTCCAAATGATCTGGAGGATCGTTTCTATTCTTCTTTTCAGTTTCGAGACTGGAAACGTTCTTGGAGATGTCGATTTTTGGTTTAACTGCTACATCTATTTCTATTGAAGAGACCTTGGTCGATAGAAATAGATCATCCTCATCCTCGAAGAGATCAGTCTTACGTTCGTTCTTTAACTTCGTCGGCTTTGCACCGAACAAGTCGCCATCATCATCATCGTCGAACAGACTGATCTTCTTTGGTTCCATCCTCGTGTTTTGTGAGTTGTCTAACGATTTGAATTTTGATTTACTAATATTTCTCTTTTATCAAGTTTTATGAAACGTAATATTCGCATTAACTATAAAAATCTTCTTTATATCAAACAAACGTTAGTAATGTCTTTCATATTCCCAAATCCAAATGAAACAATCTCTTACTTATTTTTTATATAAAAATACAGTACTTCCTAATCAAATAAAATTCTCATATTTACACATCGCAATAAATAAATGAAATATGTCGGACTAAAAAGTGAAACATAATTTATACAAAAGATTAAAAAGATTAAAAAGAAATTACAAGGTGTATGCTCTACTCACCGTTATTATTCTTAGGTATTACCGAGCTCGGACCATTTGAGGCTGCATCTCTTGAACTCGATTTCGATGTTGCTCCAAATATATCGACGTCTGGGGCGTCTTTGCTGCCGAATATATCTACGTCGTCATCAAACAGGCCGCCATTTTTCGGGACTGACTTCATCCGATCACTTGATGATACCGTGACGTGGAAATCCGTGCTCTTCTGTGATCTAGAACCAGAGCTAGCGGCGGAGAAGAACTCGTCACCGGAATCAGAGTCGTCAAAGAGCGACGAGACCTTCGATTTGGTTGTTCGCTTCGAGTCTGATTTACTGGGTAATGGTGGCGGTTCGAACAGGTCGTCGTTTTCGAACACGTCGTCTTGTAATAACGCCGACGAAGTACCTTGCTGCTCCTGTCCCGATTGCTGTTGTTGTTGCTGCTGATTGTCGCTGTTGGCGTTTGCCGAGTTGGCATTGACAGGATAGTACGTTTGTGCCGTAAACAGGCTGTCACTGGTAATACGTTCACGATAGATCTCCTCGGATTTGACCCTTGTCGAGGACATTCGCGGACTAGGAAAGTTCCTGAGAAAGAAAAAGTTATTGAGTATTCTTACTTTACAAGCAGAGGGATAAGTGATAAATAATGTTATTTATTTGTTCCAATATTCTTTTTCCATTATATGTCAATAAAAATGACAAGTTTCTTCTTACAAAATAATATTTTATTTTATTCTGTTCACTCATTACAAAATAATAGAATAATAGCCTTTTATCTTCACCGATTTCCCAATCATCATTCTGTTGTATCTTCTTTGTGCCAATAAATAACGTAAGCATTCGAAATAAATTTGTCTTTGCTTAAAAGTTCGTCATCTAAACTCCAATAATCAAATGCTGAATGATGAACGACGCACATTGTAATTTCATACTTGCTTAATGTTATGCATAATACGCTTGATACATTAATAAATGATAAAACAGCTAAGATTGCTTCTGCTGGGTGGATTTATCGTGAAATAATTGTAGTATTAGAGCATTAATTTTTCTGGTTTATTTATTTAGAAACCATGATAAAAAAGGGAATAGGAGTCGGCGCAAGAAGTAATTGCGCAGTGTCAAATATTAAAATTAATTATCTTACATATTATACAATGTGACAATAATTTACGTAACTTGACGTTTCGACTCATGATTTGGGCCCTCTTCAGCAAAATGATGTTAAAACATTGTATTGTGTATAATTTTATGATCGCGTTTGTGATGAGGTGAGTCTTTGTTGATAAATCTGTTGACCATTTCAGTTCATAAGCTGATTGGTAACCGAAAGCCTCTGTCTATAATATTTTTATTGAACTTATTATTGAAAATCAAAAGACAATCCAAACTAACTCACCTCAACCGACAAAAAACAGGAACATTATGTGACTATAAAGAATGTTTGATTAGTCCTGTCAATAAAATGATGTATATTATAATGAGTCAAAAATCGTTAACAGAATAAAACAATATGAAACAGTAACTGACGCAGTGATATTGCGGTCAATTTGTGAGAAAAAACAAGAAATACACATATTACAATTTATTGAGGATTTCTATGTTCTTGTTTAAGCTACCCGTGTCCATTTTTATATTAAGTTCAAGTCCATTTAATTGGTTGTTTATATGTATCATTTTGGCGAATAAACGTTTATTGTAATGCTTTTCGACATCCAGAACTTTCACATTTTCCCAATCGAATTCATGATCGCAATGCATCCTATGGTCTGTAATAGCTGATTGAGTCGTAGTATTTCTACGTATATGACTATGATGTTCTGAAAATCTGATTTTTAGTTTTCTATCCGTTTGTGACCCACATATGATGCATCGCAATCACTACAATTGATTCTGTAGATTACATTTCTTTTTTGTAAATTCGGTAATAAATCTTTATGTACTTTAATAAAATTACTAAGTTTATTTGTACTATAAAAAGATATACCGTGTGTCAAACCAATGAAAATGTTATTAAATTTTTGTGAAACACCATCAATGTATGGCACAGTAAATCATTTTTTATTTTTGTCCTTGTGTGCATTTATGTTGGTCCATTATCATTATTACTTTCATAGATTAATTTTATAATCCTCTCATTTATTGTTTTAAAAATGTAATCAAGTGGATAGTCATTTTAGAATAAAATATTAATAATGAACTCAATGTTTTTCCTAAAAAAGTCCAGATGCGAAAGAAAAAATGCCTTGTCAATCAAATTCGATATTATTCCATTTTTTTGAGAAAAAAAAAAGTAAAATATGTCTAATTTAATACCATAAGTACTGTTTATAAAAATTCATCCTTAAGTAATGTACAATTCGTTGAAATCAAATTCCATCTATTCGTCAGTGCATTCATTACCAATTCCAAAGAAATATTTGTAAAAAGTGATATTACATCCAATGAAATCATCGTATATTCAGAATCAATTTTAATATTTTTTAATTTTTTAACAAGATCAAAACTACTCTAAATGTGACTGGAAACTTTTGGAATACATGTAATCACACAATGCAGAAATTTCGCTAAGTTGTAAAAATGACAGCCCTCTTTATTTATATTACGAGTAGCATTGCATTTAATTATATTTATATTAGCATTGCATTTAATCAGAGTAACTATGACATTCTGATTAAATACAATGCTATAAAAAAAGATTGTCTTTCAAACCTCTTTCAATACAATTTTATTCCATTTCTTTCCAGATACCTTCAATATACTTGTAAACCAAAGCACGAACGTAATTGGTTGGATGCCTGAAGGAGAATATGAGAAAATGCAAACAATATCCACATTGCTATTCACATCCAACTTGTACGAGTATTCGTGTATCCTTAGGCCGGAATCAGACTACTCATTGAAGAATGAGATTGAAGATTGAAAAATTGATGTTTGATTAATCAGAACAAAAGGAACCAAAATTTTTTTGTTCTCATTGGTGGAATTTTAATTTTTAATCTTTAATCTCAATCTTCAATGCATAGTCTGATTCCGACCTTACATAAAATACCTCCCACCCCCAATTCTCTAAAGTTAAGATTCGCCTAACAAGATATTCATACCTGAATTCATCGAAATACTTTGTGTTTATTCACTTACATATTGTTACTATTTTATAACAGAATCACGCCTCTTGTCCGATATCGCGCAATCAAGATTATCCAGTTACATTCTCCGTTTCTTACTATTCCTAATTTCCGCTCTGCACAAAAACAAAAAACCTATTTCCCTCTTAAACGATCTTCAATTTCAAAAGTAAAGTTGTGTTTAAAAAATACTGGTGAGCGTGATGTTGATGTGATCCTCCCTATTCTTTTTATCTTTCTTCCTTCTATCATTACGTGTGATATTGCACAATTTGCTTTATATTTGTGCAGAACAGAAGACAAGATGTTCTCCTAAATACATCGTAAAGAAGAGAAAAATGATATATAAACAGGTACTTTTTTTATTTATAATTGCCTTTTCTTTTTGGTAATTCCCTAAGTAAGAAAGTGAGATGAAGAGTTCCTTTTGTACGATCTTATTGCTACTGTGCTTAGGGTTAGCTCATGGTGCAAGGGATAACTATGGGTTTGATTACCCTAATAATGGTATGTATTGCATAATTCGGGATTAACACTTAAGAGATTATCATTATATCTGAAAGCTGCAAAATTATAAATCTGTGTAGAACAAATTATCGAATTTGCGGACAAGAAGATACTCTTTCGTACAGACTCTTGCAAAACAAAGACTGTTAACATGTTAACTTATTAACATATTATGCATCCATGTGTGATATATTCTATAGATTCTTTGACAGATTAGCAAACTATACAATTTTGATTATTCCAATATCAATATAGCCGTACTATAACTAATAATGATATCACAAAAATTAATGAGAACTTGTAAAATGCATTTTCGAATACTTTCGGATTTTTTGCACAAAAATATGCGTTTTAGATTACTGTGTATACGAATATCTCTCTATGAAGCCGGATACAGTCATGACGACCAATACGTGCATGCAGTTAACTTGTGATCGTAATACAAAAATGATCATCGCCACGTAAGTCAAAACTATAATTATACATCACATACAATACAAGTTATAAAATATATTTAATATGTAGATGTATTTCATATATAAGTTCTTACATGAACATTATAAAATATTTTCTATATAGGCGAAACTGTATGCAATTATTAAGTTTTACGTAATTTAAAAAAATTCTGTTAAAAAATAAATAAATAAAAAATTAATAAATTTTCGTTTTCTATATATATAGAGAATTAAATGATAATCTCTATTTATAATCTCAAAATCTCGGGAAAATTTGCTTCTATACAACGATGTTTTAATAATTGATTGACCTGGCTCTCGCTTTAATGGAAATATATGCGAAAAAAATGTGTGATTAGTTATTTAAATTATCAATTTAAAAAAAATGTGCTTAAGAAACCATTTTTTTGTACGATATGTATATTGAAGCTAAATTTGATAAATCTATATATTTGTAAATGACTACAAGAAAAGAACTATTATATATATGTATAGAAAAGTTAATTTACTCTGTGTTTTAGAGAAGTACATAAAAACAAGAAACCTAATAGACAAAATCTACATTATAAGAAGAACGATCGTATATGAATAAATCGAATAAAGTAAAGAACGCCAAACGATTTGAACGATAATCGTCGGCGCGCAATCACATTTGGAACAAAAAATTAATTAAATATAATATATTCGTATCATCTAACTTTGACCGTTCGGCGTTCTTTACTTTATTCGAGAAAAATTCTAATTTCGTTTTTCACTGGCAGAACTGGTGTGCATTCAGTGTAGATTAAAGTTATTGTACAATAATCTAATCTAAATGTAAAAGTAAAATATCTCAATTAATAAAATACCCAACATATATTTTATCAAATAGTATAAAATGTATTGAAGATTTCGCGATTTAATTCGTTTCTATATTTTTATCAAACGTACATCTTTACATCAATTTGTGTACAACGATTTTAAGTGCACTGAGTGCGCATCAACACTTCTAGTGAAAAACGTTATAATAGAAAATCTTATATTAACTCACATTTTTTAATTTCTGTTTTCTTTCTGTTATGACTATATATTCTAAACAATTAACACTCAAATGGGATCTGCATAATTACGACATTCTGTCGTCATTTTAATGTAAAAAGAGATTTTTTTTATTAAATCTCTTATTTATAATATAATCTTATCAAATTCTACTTTGTTTCGTCCCAGATGCCCTACACTTACTTGTTACAAAGGTGAAAAAATTGTGCATCTACCGTCACAGAATGACGACCCTTTTCCACAATGCTGCCCAAAAATAATTTGTCGTCGTCGAGAAAGTGGAATAAATTAATTTTAGCACAATTATTATGTACAGATCTCGAAAGAGATCACAGGATTCGCGTAATTCTTTATCTGGAAATATTGTTATAAATAAATATCACCCTTTTCAATTAAATGACTTGCTACTTCATTTGCTTATTGTTATTACTTTAAGACCAGATGACGAATAATGTCGCCTCTTGCGCGATAACATGTAACTGATTTATTGAAATATGTATTCTTCGTTCCTTACTAATCCTAATTCACAATTCCGTCCCATAAAAGCACAAAAATCTATTGAGCGGTTTTCACATTCCCGTATATTTCTCCAAAGATGAATGAAGATGTGTAGTGCCTCCAGAACAATCCGAACACTCCAGAACACTCAAATAAATGCCATATTCGCATGTATCTGTTCAAATAGACTTCCATTACTTTGCGAATCTTGTTGGGTATCATTCATTTCTCAGTATCATTCATTTCTCAGAGTCAATGCTACATAATCTTTCAAAGCCAACGAATAAATAACGTTTAGGTACGATTAATTAATCGACACATGACATGTGCCGCACCTGCATTTTTTACTTGCCTTGCAATCATTAAAGGTCAGAGAATTGTTCGCGCAAATAGTCCCCAATAAAATTTATCTACAAAAAAGCTCGTAAGCATTTTATCAACTACTATTGTTTTTTTTCTTTTATTATAATCGCTATAATAATAAATCGCTTCATATCTATTCACTCAATTCTTCATCAGCCGTCATTTCTTAATGATAATTAAATCGAGAGTCAAATGATAGTAGAGCCAACAACTGCAACACATTCGACGATATTGAAGAATAGATCACCTTAAACTAGCTATAGCATTTAAGCATCACTACGCGATCATGGGCAAGTTGAACGACTAATGTTTGAATCATCAATAAAGAAAGTTCTATCATCTCGTTTCGTTTTAGTTGAAAAAAGAATTGTTACAACAAATAAACACTTTCGACTTAATTCTTAGTCTTTAATTATTCTGTGTTAAGACGAGCCAAATGTACATTTTAATCAAGATTAGTGAAGACTAAATGAAGATCACTTATCAAAGTGCATTTTGCATACATAAATAACATAAAATATACAAAAAAATATATTGGATGCTAAATTTAATAACAAAATTTTGTAAAAATCATGAATATATAATTAATGATTTATGTATGCGTCATGAAAAGGTAAGGCCGTCAGTGTAACTGATATCGGTAAGTTTGATGTTAAATTGATCTTCCTTGCTCTTTTTATCTTCTTACTATCTCTACGTGCGATAAAGCACATTTGATTTTACGTTTTGTTTGTGTAGTACAAGAGATGACATGTTCTCTTCAAAAACATCATGAAAGAAGAAAAAATGATATATAAAAATCGTGATTTTTCAAAATTTATTATTATCTCTTCTTTCTGGTAACTTCCTAAACAAGAAAGAGATGAAGGGTTACGTTTGCACGATTTCGTTGTTAATATGCACTGGACTGGCTTACTCTACTACGGAAGACAATGGTATGTTGCATAATTCGCCGACTAAGACTCAGTTTTACAATTCACGATTAACGTTTAACCGAGGTTCAATTTATTTCTCATCTCTTTCCAATTCTGGCATTAGAAAGAGATAAAGAACAAGTTAAAGTTACTCGATTAAGAGTTAATCATCAGTTGTGAAACTGGATCTAAGAGATTAACGTTAAAGGAAAAACATTGTTATTTGTGATGACTGTAAAATTATAAATATACGTAAAACCGATTAGTGAATTTATAAACGACGGAGTTTATCCGATTGCTATTCATTTGTAAAACTTTTGCTACATAAACAAGAGACTGTTACACATATTACGTGCATCCTTGATATTTCAATGATAGATCCTCTGGTAGATTTACAAACTACATAATTATTACCATTCCAAAAGCAATGTATCCAATAATATCAAAATAAATAAATATTTGTATCTTCGAATACTTTCTGTTTTTACTCATAAAGATTTACGTTTAGATTACTGCGCATTTGGATCCGAGTTTATGAAACCGAATACACACATGACTTCTTATCCGTGCATGCTAGTGCGTTGCAATCCGAATGGAAGGCTTTCTTTCATATCGTAAGTCAAAATATTATATAATGATATATCATATAAAATTATTTATAAAATATATATCTAGAAAAATAAAAATTCTCATATATGTATACAATTCATATACATATAATATTATGATTTATATGTTAGCTATTTGGCAAATCTGTATGCATCTATAAATTAGATTTTACGTAACTGAGAAAAATTCTACTCAAAGAAAAAAATAATAAATATTTGTCTTTCTCACATATAGTCATAAATTGTTAATGCCTAAGCTCGGAAGTATTGGCTTTAGAGAACGATTATCAAATAATTATTTTGATTCTTGCTTTGTTGCAAATGTATACAAAGAAAATGTGTGATTAGTTGTTTAAATTAGTAATTATTAGTAATTAGTTGTTAAATTAGTAAATTAGTAAATAAAAGAAAAATGTGCTTAAGAAAAGACACAATAAGTTTTTTCATATGATAGAAGCTCAATTTGCCAAATTTTCAAATTCGTGAACTATTAAAAAAAAAAAAATGTTCACAAAAATTAAAAAAAAATTAATTTCAAATAATTTTTACTCTATGTGTTAGAAAAAGTACATGGAAGAAAAAAAATTAAATAGAAAATCTCATTTTATCTCACACTTCTAAGTTTCTCTTTTCTTTCTTTTCTGATTATTTATTCTAAATAATTAACATTCTCTATTTCATAATGGAAGCTGCATATAATATAATATAATATAATATAATATAATATTATAATATAATACAATACATCATTCTGTCATGATTTCAATATTAATGTAAAAAGATAATTTTTATTGAATATATTTCTTTTTTATAATCCAATTTCATTCCAGATGCCCTGAATCCAATTGTGATACAGATTTGGAATATATGATTTCTGTACCACCCACTAACAAATACGAATATTATCCATATTGCTGCCCAGAAACAACTTGTCACCTCAGAAAGGATAAATACTTAGCTATGTAAAACAACTCTTATCTACCGATCTTGAAAGATACCCCATAATTGGTGTAATAGATATTTTTTATCTGAAAATATTATAAATAAATACCACTCTTTTTATCGAAATGATCTTCTTCTTAATTTGCCAACTGTTATTGTCTTAAAACTAAATAATAATGCCACCTCTTGAACGATAATGCATAAGTTTATCCGGATACGTATTCTCCACTTTAGACAAGTATCCTTCATTTCTCACTATTCCTGACCCTCGCTTTAGTGTATATACAATGCAAATATTGTATGTACGCGAAGAAAAGATATGATTATTATTAGTTATTTAAATTATTAATCAATTATTATTAATTAAAAGAAAGATGTGTTTAAGAAATAAGAAATAATTTTTTCGTTTTTTTTTCATACAGTATTAAAACTAAATTTGATAAACCTTCAAATTCGTGAACAATTACAAGAAAAGAACTGTATATATAATAGAAATTTTAAAAAATTAGTTTCAAGTAATTTTTACTCAGTGTTTTGAAGAAAGTATATAAAAACAATAAATCTAATAAAAAAAATCTCATATTAATGCATATTTCTAAGTTTCTGCTTTCTTTCTCTTATGGCTATATACTCATTGTTTCGCAATGGGACTGCACAACTATGATATTCTGTTGTTATTTTAATGCTAATGTAGAAAGAGATTTTCTATCAAATCTTTTATCATAATCTAATTTTACCAAATTCTATTTTATTTCATTTTGGATATGCTCTACACTTACTTGTACAACTCTGGAAAAAACTATAGAAGAAGCGTTAATGGATAAAATTTATCCACTTTGCTATCCAAAATACTTTTTCGTCGTCGTAATGTTTGGCACAATTCTTATGTTCAGATCTTTAAATGACCTACTACTTCATATGCTTATTGTTATTACTTTAAGATCAGATAAAGGACAACGTCGCCCCTCGCGCGATAAAACATTACGAATTTAGCCGGACATGTATTTTCCGTTCCTCATTATTTCTAGTTCACATTTCCCATATACATATAAAGGCATAAAAATCTACTTCCCTTTTAACCCAGTTTCCACATAAGTTTCTCCAAAGTCATGTTTAAATAATACTGATAAGCTAATGTTGTTGCGATTCTGCATGTTTTTTTTATCTTCTTGCTATCGTTACGTGTGGTATCACACATTTTGCTTAATATTTGTGTAAAATAAAAGATGAAATTTTCTCCTAAAAACATAGATAAAGAAAAAATGGTATATAAAAATCGTGTTTTTTTATGTATATGTACCGTTTTTCTTACTAATAACAAAATAAGATGAATGAAGTTTGCGTGATTTTATTGTTGATATACGTCGGATTGCTTTACTCTGCAATGTCCAAATATCAGGTACGTTACATAATTCGCCGACTAGGAAATAGTCGTTAAAAAAGAGACATTGTTAGGTTCGGAATTTGTATAATCATAAATATTTATAGAACAATTCAGTAAATTTACAAACGACACGATTTAACCTTTATAATCTTCTTAAAAGACTCTTGCTGAATAAAGATTATCACACACATTATATACAATCTCGATATTTCAATGATAAATTCACGAACAACTATGAATATTCCGAAATCAATATAATCGCATATAGCTTATGATATTACGAAAATAACTGAATCTTTCGGATTATGCTTTCATATTACAATAATTTTCGGACTTAACTCACATAAATATGCGTTTAGGTTGCCCATATGGAAGCATAATTATACCATTACGTTTATCCAGCGAATTATATTGTAGTAGGAACAGATTTATCGTTCCTAAAACGTAAGTGTAAGTAAATGTAAGTGACATAATAAATAAACGTAAGTAATAAGTAAATGTAAATAATTATAGATATATATTTTTTTTTTCTGTAAAATCTTAAACATTAAAAAATTAATTTAGAAAAAGCTTAATGATTTTGTGATAAGAGATCCTATAATAAGAGTCACGACATATGTAGCCAGTTTTGATTGGCTCGCTAAGTTTTGTCAATTTTCGCTTATATTTGAATCACAGTTTTAAATACTTAATTAATTACTTGAAAAAATTGTAAAAAATTATAAAATTGTAAAATAAATATCGTTCCTCCTGGATTCATCAACATTTCTATTTATTCATCTCCCTATTGTTGTCGCTGTAGACTGGATAAAGAAATATTATCTCTCGTACAATAACGCACAATCGAGTTTATCTCTGCATTCCTCACTATTCCTGGTTCACATTTCCGTCAGACAAAAGCAAAAACCGTTAGCAACAAAATTTCTCAAAAGTCGCATATATATATATATATATATTTAATGATTAATACATAAAAATAACACTACCACATGTTATTTATTATCATAGGAATACATTATGCTCAATGATGCTGAAGATGATATCATGTTAAAGTGATACTAATGAACTCATGACTTATTTAATCATCTTTGCTCCTTTAATTTCTGTTATCGTCAAGTATGATAATGCACGTTTTGTTTTATGCTTGTTCGTACAGAATAGAAGATGAGATTTTTTAAAAACATTATGAAGGAGGAAAAAGCGATATATAAAAGTCGGAGTGATTTCCTAAATAAGAAAGAGTAAGTAAAATGAAGAGTTATGTTTGTGGGATCTTGTTCCTGATGTACATGGGGCTAGTACCCTCTACTACGGAAGCATATGGTACGTTGCATAACCGCCGACTAGAGAATAAAATTTCACTTTTCCAGAGAAACTGAGTGTTTCAAAAATTTTAAGGAATAGTTAACCTCGATATTTCAATAACAGATTATTTGATAAGTTTTTTTAGACAAATGTGATCACACCAACATTAATTTGGCCGCGCGTAACTAATATTTGATAAATATCTCAAAAATAAATGATATTTTTTGGATTATACTCTTCGAATTCTTTCGAATTTTACTCATATAGACACGAATTTAGACTTTTGCAGATGGGGATATGGATATATAAAAGCGGGTGGAGTCACCGTTCGACCGTGCATGCACGTGCATTGTGATTCAAAGACTGGTCTATTTCATTCAATTAAGTAAGTCAAAATGTTATAATATCATATATCTATCATATGTAAAATAATTTACAAATAATATACAGGGTGTAATATACAGGTTGGAAAATGATAAATCTTTCGCATAGAAGTAGAATGAACTAAACTGAGAAGAACAGTCCTCTACCATTTTGCAATTTTCGCAATAGTTAACAAGATATTGCTAAAAATTGGCGAAAATCGGTTTTTAATAATTTTTTACTCAAATATTATCAACTTTACTATAGAAAAACTGCAAGAGACGAAACTTGTTTATTTTCATAGAACTCTATAAATTTTTTCAGAATTTTTTATCAAATTTTTTAGTACTGCATTTTCTTATTTTTAACATGAGAAAATACGGTATTAAAAAATTCCGAAAAAATTGTTCAGAAATATTCATATTCATATTCATAATATTAAGAATCTTTATTTTAGACCACATATATAAGAAACACAATCAATACTAGAAAATGCTTATTACAAGTCGAAGCTGAATCTTCATTGCTTTAAATAATTCAATCTTGAATTACTAATATACACTATACTCGTATATGTACTTGCATATATATCATTTTGTAGTCTTTTAAAAACTGCGCGCCGAATTGAATTTTCCAGATTATAAACACAATTAAAACTACTCTAGTAATCGCGAATTAAATTGACAAGCAATTTAATTCGCGATTACTAGAGATATAATTTAATGCGACCATCAAGCACCATATTATAAAGATGTTAATATATTGAAACTGTTAATAAATTTATTGCGAAAACTATTACCTCGGGCGGGACTTGAACCTGGATGTCTTGTATTCCGTACGAGCGTCCTAAGACATTAGACCCCCGAAGCCTTAGTAATATTCTTCGCAATAATTGGTACAATAATCTTATTCATAAAATGTCTTCGCTATCCAGTGCATCATATTTAGCTGGATTATAAGATTTTACATTTCAGAAAAATTCAAAGAAAAAATAAATAATATTTCATTTTTCAAATAGTTGTTAGATGACGTTTTTTATGTCTAATCTTGAAATCTGGAAAATATCTGTTAGACAATAATCCTCTATTAGACGATTATTTCAGTATTTAATACAAATACGATGACAATATGTAATCAGTTATTTAAATTATATGTTAATGAATGAAAAATATATTTAGAAACAACGGATTTTTACATTTCAGATTAATTTTCAAATTCGTCAAACTTTCAAATTCGTAAACAATTATGTAGAAAAGAACTATATAAAAAATAAAAAAAGTTGATTCTATCATTTTTACTTTATCTCATTGTCAAAGAAAATACATGAAAAATAAAAAAATATGATAGAAAATATCATATTATTCCACATTTTTAAATTTCCTTTTCCTTTTTCTTTTGACTGATATATAATCTAATTACACTAATGTTTAAATAATCAACATTATTTCCTATTTCGCAATGAAATCTATATAATTACAATATTCTGTCGTGATTTCAACACTAATGTAGAAAGATTTTCTGTAAAAATCGTTTTCATAATCTAATTTTTATTTCGTTTCTCTTTCCAGATGCCCTATAAAAAGGTGTGAGCCAGGTGACAATGTTCTTCGCGCACCACCAGATGAAAGCAAACAATTTCCCGATTGCTGTCCATTAGTGTATTGTGCGACTAACCCGACTAATATCTGAAAATACTTTTAAATCCAAAGGAATAATCTTTTCTCAGCGAAGAAAGCTTCAAATATTTGTAAAACAAATATACTGCTAATAATAAAAAATTCGATAAAATTTACGAAATGGAACTTTATCCTAAAATATTATTGTAAGTAAATAAATAGTGTATAATATATATCGTTTTTTTTTTATTCACACACATTAAAAGGTTCTACTTATTCACTTGATTATTAGTTATATTACTCTTTAATTGCTTCAAGTGAAATCTCGTTCTTAAAAAGTGAAAATATTGCCACGATTAAAAAAAGAAAATATCATTGTTGAATAAGAATAGGAGATTTTCATTCTTTTTTTTTTAACTAATATTTCAATCCAAGAAATTTAGAGAGTAAAACTGGATCAAAAATCGTACCACTTTTCGTACAAATCGCGCAATCGAATTTATCAGATTCTCCGTTCCTCACCATTCCTGCTACCATATACATTTCCGTAAAAATGTAGAAAAATCATTTCTATCTTATGCGGTTTTAATTTGCTCGCAAAAATGCACATCCAGTATGATCCAGCACAGTACTAAACGAGTAAAAGCTTCTTTTGCCGAATCCGTTTATGATCAATTTTTATTGCCTCTTACGACTATTGTTTGCTTACTATTCATTTCTTAGAGTAAAAAACTACAATGTTCATTAAAGAAAGTGAATAAACGCCATTTCTAAGTTAAAGCCGAATATTTTGGTTAAGACGTTCAATTAAAGGCTAAAAAAATGTTCTTCTGTCAGGACACATTAAATATATACATAAAAAATGCAAATACTAAATAATAGATATATTCAGCAATAAAATCTTGCAAAGTCATGAATATATAATTAATGATTGATACATACAAAATAAAACGGAATAAGTATAATGATTAGTTATGCATAATGATGCTAAAAATGATGTCGTGTTCAAGTGATAACAGTGAACCTGATGTTTATTCGATCATACTTACTCTTTTTATCTTCTCAATCGGAATGTATGATATTGCACGTTTTGCTTTGTATTTGTTCATTCAAAAAAGAAGACGAAACGTTTTTCTAAAGAAATCATGGACAAAGAAAAAGCGGTATATAAAAGTCGGTTTTTTAAAAGTTTATTATTGTCTCTTCTCCTTGGCGATTCTCTAAGCAAGAAAGTAAGATGAAGGGTTACATTTGTGGAATCTGGTTGCTGATGTACATAGTGCTAATTGCTTCGACTACGAAAGCAGATCCAGCATATAGTATGTTGCATAACTCGCGGACTAAAAACTAAAAATTCTAAAGAGGAGTCAACTTTAATGTTTGAATAACAGATTCTTTAACAGATTTTTTAGACGAATATCAATACTAATGTGGCCGCGTAGTATTTGTGTGGCCACGTATAGTTAATATCTAATATATATCTAAAAAATAAATAAAATTATTTTCGAATTATATTCTTTAAATACTTTTACTCACATAGATATGCATTTAGATTACTGTAAATGGGGAAGGTATGAACGTATAACAGTGGGTTATCATACCGCTCATCCGTGCATGCAGATACATTGTAGAGAGGACGGTACAGTTACTGTAAATCGGTAAGTTATAATGTAATATATTATATATAAAGATAAAATATATTCTTAGTCTAAATAAAATAACTACGCTATCCAGTGCAGCTGTATGTAACTAGATATAAGATTTCGTGTCCCGGCAAAATTTAAAAATTTAAATAAATATTACAACTTTCACGCATAAAATTATTAGGTGATATTTTTAATGTCTAATCTCGTAATCTCGAGAAAAGCTTACGCAACAATTTTTTATTAATCAATTACTTCGTTCTTTGCTTTAATACAAACGCGATAATAATATAATGTGATTGATCATTCCAATTATATATTAAGAAATTAAAAATATGCTTAAAAAGCATAAAAAAATAGATTTTTACATTTGATGTTAAAACTTAAGTTCTGAACTTTCAAATTAGTAAATAAGAAGAAAAATATTTACAGAAATAAACAAAATTTGTTCATATCATTTTTACTCTATATCTCAGAGAAAATGTGTGGAAAATAAGAAAATGTGATAGAAAATATTGTCATATCGTATTATTTCACATTTCTCTTTTATTTCTTCTGACTAATGTGTTCTAATGTCTAAATAATCAATAATATTCCTTATTTTGCAATGAGATTTATATAATACTCGTCATGATTTCAATGTAAAAAGATTTTGTAAAACTCGTTTTCATAATTCAATTTTTTTCCATTTGTTTCCAGATGCCCTACATTAACTTGTGGTCCAAATGAAACTCTTATTTGGATACCACAGAGTGAAACAAGACAGTACCCAGATTGCTGTCCACGACCGATTTGTGCGATTACGGACCCGAATAAAATATATTCTTTCAATTAGATCTAAAAAAATAATCCTTTCTCAGCGAAGAAAAGTTTCACATAACAGTTGTAAAATAAATGAAATAAATAAATAAAAAGCATAAAACAATGGATTTTTATATTTGATGCTAAAACTTAAGTTGCCAAATTTTCAAATTCTTAAATAATTATAAAAAATAATTTAAGAAATATAAAAATTAATTATAAAAAATTAATAAATAAATAAACATTCTCTCTCTGCTGGTAATGAAAAATTCAATAGAATTCGGGAATATACTTTATCCTGAAATATTGTCGTAAATATAGTTTCTCTTAGAAAAACTCTATTTATTCACTTGACTATTGCTGTTACCTCTTACTCTTTAAATTTTTTGAAGTAAAATCTCACTCGAAAAGAATGAAAATACTGCCACTATAAAAAAAAACCAAAATATTTGCATTCTAAAATAAGAATGACAGATTTTCACTCTTCTGAAATATAATTTCATTCATTTGAACTTAAATTTCACTCTAAGAAATTTAGACAATAAGACTAAATAAAGAATTACGCTACTTTTTGTACGATAAGGCGCAACCGAGTTTATTGGGCTTTCCATTTCTCATTATTTCTGCTTTACACTTCAGTCGCATGAAAGTATATAAACTATTTCTGCCTAATCTCAACTTGATTTTTGCGTATTCAACATAATCCAAAACGATATTAAGCGAATAAACGCTATTTTCACTCGAATCCATTTATCTGATCGATTTTCATTGCCTTTAATAGTCGTTCACTTACTGTTCATTTTTTAGAGTAAAAACCTATATCTATATATACCTAGAGTAAAAAAACTGTATAATGTTATTCGAAGAAAGCGAATGAACGCCGCTTTGGTATGAATTAACCACGGCTATGCTGCACGTATTTTCTCCTTGTCTTCCATTCATCGAAGTTCGGAGAATACTTAATCTAAATACAAATAATTCCTGTCAAAATCCACGTCCAGAAAGATTTGCAAATACATTACAACTGAGTAATCTCCTTTTTTAATTTAAATCACTTTAGAGCATTATGGAATTATTCGAAATGGATTTCAAATAGAAAGACTGATTAGTAATTTTTTAGATTTCTATTGTTTTCTAAATAAATAATATATTTCCGATTGGTTCCTATTCCAGTTCTATAAATTGCTTTGATCATGCAAAATAAACTGAGATAAGTGCAATATGTTGAATGATGCTAAAAGTACGATCGTGTTTAAATGATACCGGTGAGCTTAATGTTGATGCGATTCTTCCAGTTCTTTTTATCTTCTTACTATCACTACGTGTAATATCGCACATTTTGTCTGTACAGAAGACGATATTTTTTCCTAGAGATATCATGAATAAAGGAAAAACGGCATATAAAAACATTATATAAATCGTTTTTTTTATTTATTATCGTCTCTCTTGTTAGTGATTTCCTAAATAAGAAAGTAAGATGAAGAATTACGTTTGCGTGATCTTTTTACTGATGTACATTGGATTTTCTTACGCTGCTATGCAAGCAATAAAAACATCAGGTACGTTACACAATTCGTCGACTAAGAGATAATCGTTAAAAAAGAGACATTGTATTAGGTATCCGGAATGTGTATAATTATAAATATGTGTAAAACAGTTCAGCGAATTTACTAATGACGTGATTTCCCGAAAGATTCTTGCTCAGATACTATTCTATCTGTGAATTCTTCACAGATACTATCACTTATATATTGTGTACAATCTTGATTTCAATGATAAATTTTATAAACTGAACAATTATGTATATTCCAAAATCTATCACGAATATAAATCATGCTTTCATATTATAACACTTTCCAACTTAACTTACATATGTGTTTAGATGGCTGCCTATATGAAGACATGCTTATACATTTCGGTACATCCCAAATTTTGTATCCATGCGTCGAAGTATTTTGTAATTGGGATGGACGTATCGTTATTACAAAGTAAAATTATTTATATATAATTATATATGTATATGTATTATACATATACATGTAAAATAATTTATATGTATATATATATATATATATATATATATATATGTAGTATATATTCATATTTCTAAAATATTTTCGCTATCCAGAGTGCAAGTGTATGTATCTGAATAAACTTCTCAGAAAAAAATTAAAACAATAAAAATATTATCAAATTTGTCTTTCATATAAGTTATGTAATATAATGGTTTTTGATAATTTTAATTTTCGGGAAAAACTGATTGCTACATATCGTTTCTTAATAATCGATTATTTCGATCCTTGCATTAATGCAAATATATGCAAAAAAAAACAATAATTATATCTATAATTGATCAGTTTTTAAATTACAAATCAACGAAGGAAAATTAAGCTCAAAAAGCAAGAAATTGATTTTTTCCATATTATATTGAAACTTAAATTGCCAAACTTTCAAATATGTAAATATCAAAAATAGAACTATTTACGGAAAGTTAAAAGTTAAAACAACTAATTTCGTATGACTTTTACACTACATCTCAAAGAAAATGCAAGAAATGTAAAAAAGAATGTAACAAAAAATCTCGTATCGTTCCACATTTCAAAGTATCTCTTCTCTTTCTTTTCTAAATAATAAAATCACTCTATATTCTGCAATAGAACTTATATTTCTAAATAATAAAATCACTCTATATTCTGCAATAGGAGTATAACTTCAACATTTTGTAACAATTTCAATGCTAAAGTAATTATCAATCAAATCTTTCATAAATTAATTTGATTTCTTTCCAAGTGCCCTAATCGTGCCTATTGTGATTTACCTGATTGGTTTCAGATCCTGCGATTCAAATTTCCAAAAGGTATCCATAATTTTGTAAACGACCGGTTTATCAGGAAGCATAGGAAGAAACCCCATAATTGAAGCAATCATTTTTCATTCTCCTTTATTCTAGAAATCGAATGTAATATTGACCAATATAATATATCTACTCTAAAAGTATCTACTCTAAAAGATAATAATTAATTATTTATTTTGAGTATTGGAGGAACTGTTGTTCAATACTTAATTTATGTTGTTCAGTTACTTAATAAATAATTAATCACTATACATAGAAAAATATTATTATAGATATAATAAAGAATAATAAATAAATATTGTGTTTTTCCTATAGACTCATCAAAATCTCTATCTATCCATTTGGCTATTATTTCCTTAAGACTGGTTAAAGAATCGCTATCTCTCGTACAATAACGCGCAACTGAGTTTATCAGATTCTCCATTTCTCACTATTATTAGTTCACATTTTCATCGGAAATTTATCGGATTCTCCGTTCCTCACCATTTTCTGCTATATATTTTCATTGTAAAAATGTAGAAATATCATTTCCATCTTGAACGGTTTTAATTTGCTTGTAAAAATGTACATCCAGTATAATCCAGCAGTACTAGACGAGTAAAAGCTATTTTCGTTGAATCCGTTTACGATCGATTTTTATTGCCTCTTACGATTATTGTTTGCTTACCATTCATTTCTTATAATGAAAAACTACAATGTCTATTAAAGAAGATGAATAAACGCCATCTGATTCTAAGTTAAAGCTGAATATTTTGATTAAGACGTTCAATTATTAAAGACTAAAAAAATGTTCTTCTGTCAGGACACGTTAAGCATATAAAAAATACAAAATGCTGAATACTAGATATATTCAGCAATAAAATCTTGCAAAGTCATAAATATATAATTAATGTAAATATGATTAATACATACAAAATAAAACGGAATAAGTATAATGAATTAATTATTAATTATGAATTATGATCCTAAAAATAATGTCGCGTTCAAGTGATAACAGTTAACCTAATGTTTATTCGATCATACTCTTGCTTTTTTTATCTTGTCAATCGGAATGTATGATATTGCACGTTTTGCTTTGTGTTTGTTCGTACAGAAAAAAGGCGAAACGATTTTCTAAAGAAATCATGGAGAAGAGAAAAGCGGTATATAAAAGTCGGTTTTTTAAAAGTTTATTATCATCTCTTCTCCTTGATGACTCTCTAAGTAAAAAAGTAAGATGAAGGGTTACATTTGTGGAATTTGGTTGCTGATGTACATGGTGCTAGTTCCTTCTACTACGAAAGCAGATCAAGCATATAGTATGTATAATTCGCGGACTAGAAACTAAAAATTCTAGGGAGAAAACAACTTTGATGTTTCAATAACAGATTCTTTGACAGATTTTTTAGACGAATATAATCATATCAATACCAATGTGACCGCGTATAGCTAATATCTAATAAATATCTCGAAAAAAAGATTAAAATTATTTTCAAATTATGTTCTTTAAATACTTTTACTCATAGATATGCATTTAGATTACTGCAAATGGGGATATGAACATCTAACAGTGGGTTATCATACTGCTCATTCGTGCGTGCAGATACATTGTGGAGAAAACGGCATAGTTACTTTAAATCAGTAAGTTATGTAATATATCATATAGAAATAATTTATAAAATATATTCTTATCATGAAATATCTACGCTATCCAGTGCAACTGTATGTAACTAGATATAAGATTTTGTGTCCCGGCAAAATTAAAAAAATAAATAAATATTTCAACTTTCACGCATAAAATTATTAGGTGATATTTTTTATGTCTAATAAGCTTTTCTCGTAATCTCGAGAAAAGCTTATGCAATATCTTCTATTAATCAATTACTTCGATCTTTGCTTTAATACAAACGCAATAATAATATTATGTAATTGATCATTCCAATTATATATTAATGAATGAAAAATATGCTTAAAAAACATAAAAGAATAGATTTTTATATTTGATGCTAGAACTTAAATTACCAAACTTTCAAATTAGTAAACAATTATAAGAAGAGATATATTTACAAAAATATGCAAAATTTGTTTCATATCATTTTTACTTTGTATCTCAAAGAAAATATGTGGAAAATAAGAAAATGTGATAGAAAATATTGTCATATTATCGTATTATTTCACATTTCCAAATTTCTCTTTTGTTTCTTCTGACTGATATGTTCTAATGTTTAAATAATCAATAATATTCCTTATCTCAATGAGATTTATATAATGAGATTTACATAATTATTACAATGAGATTTATATAATTATGATACTCGTCGTGATTTCAATGTTAATGTAAAAAGATTTTGTAAAACTTATTTTCATAATCTAATTTTATTCCATTTGTTTCCAGATGCCCTAGATTAACTTGTGATCCCGATAAAACTATTATTTGGATACCACAGGATGACAGTAAAAAGTACCCAGATTGCTGTCCACGACCGCTTTGTGCGAATACGAACCCGACTAGAATATACTAATATAACATCTAATTACAATTAGATCTAAAAAAAATAATCCTTTCTCAGCAAAGAAAATTTTCACGTAATAGTTGTAAAATAAATGAAATAAATAAAAAGCATAAAAAACAATGGATTTTTAAATTTGAAATTGCTAAAATTTAAGTTGCCAAATTTTCAAATTCATAAACAATTATAAAAAATATTTTTATAGAAATATAAAAATTAGTTATAAACATTAATAAATAAATAAACATTCTGCTGGTAATGAAAAATTCGATAAGATTCGCGGAACTGGATATACTTTATTCTGAAATATTGTTGTAAATAAATATAGTTCCTCTTAAAAAAACTCTACTTATTCACTTGACTGCCTATTGCTGTTACCTCTTACTCTTTAAATTTGTTGAAGTAAAATCTCACTTGAAAAGAATGAAAATACTACCACTATAGAAAAAAAAATATTTGCATTCTTAAATAAGAATGACAGATTTTTGACTCTTTTAAAATATGATTCCATTCTTTTGTACTCAAAATTTACTCCAAGAAATTTAGACAATAAAACTAGATCAACAGAATTACGCTACTTTTCGTATAATAAGGCGCAACCGAGTTTATCGAGCTCTCCATTTCTCATTATTCCTGTTTTACACTTCCGTCGTATGAAAAAATATAAACTATTTCCGTCTTAATCTCAACTTGATTACGTATTTAACATAATCCGAAATGGTATTAAAGGAGTAACAAACTCACATAAATGTTGCAAAAATATAATAAATGATTAATACATGCAAAATAAACTGAGATAAGTGCAATATGTTGAATGATGCTAAAGGTACGGTCGTGTTTAAATACCGATAAGCTTAACGTTGATGTGATCCTTCCAGTTCTTTTTATCTTCTTACTATATGTAATATGGCACATTTTGTCTGTACAGAAAAACATATTTTTTCCTAGAGATATCGTGAATAAAAGAAAAACGGCATATAAAAATCGTTTTTTTTATTTATTATCGTTTCTCTTGTTAGTGATTTCCTAAATAAGAAAGTAAGATGAAGAGTTACGTTTGCGCGATCTTTTTACTGATGTATATTGGATTTCCTTATGCTGCTATGCAAGAAATAAAAATACTATATACCGTATATATTACACAATTCGTCGACTAAGAAATAATCGTTTAAAAAGAGACATTGTATTAAGTATCCGGAATGTGTATAATTATAAATATGTGTAAAACAGTTTAGCGAATTTACAAATGACGTGATTTCTCGAAAGATTCTTGCTCAGATACTATTCTATCTGTGAATATCTATTCTTCTCTACTATTACTTATATATTGTATACAATCTCGATTTCAATGATAAATTTTGTAAACTGAACAATTATGAATATTCCGAAATCCATATAATCACGAATATGAATCATTTTTTCATATTATAATATTTTCCAACTTAATTCACATAAATGTTTGTTTAGGTGGTTGCTTACATCGAGGCATAATTATAGAATTTAGTACATCCGGGTACTTTTATCCATGTGTCGAAGTATTTTGTAATTGGAATAGAAGTGTCTCTATTATAATGTAAGTAAAAACGATGTATAATTACACACTCACACACACACACACACACACTCGCGCGCGCACGCACACACATACACCCGTAAAAATATACATGTAATATATGAAAAAAAAAAACAATATATCACACGTATGATTAATCATTTTTTAAATTATAAATCAACGAAGGAAAAATAAGCTAAAGAAGCAAGAAATTGATTTTTTCCACATCATGTTGAAGCTTAAATTACCAAACTTTTAAATATGTAGATGTCAAGAATAGAATTATTTACAAAAAATTCAAAAAACTAGTTTCATGACTTTTACGTATCTCAGAAAAAATACACGGAATATAAAAAAGTGTAACAGAAAAACCTCATACCGTTTCACATTTCTGAATATCTTTTTCCTTTCTCTTCTGACTTACATCCTGAATAATTAAAAGCACTTCATATTCTGCAATAAGTATGTATAAACTATGACATTCTGTCGTGATTTCAATTCTGATGTATAAAGATTATTATTAGAATTTTGATTTAT
>NW_017305485.1:2339023-2348492 GCF_001594115.1 Trachymyrmex septentrionalis
GTAGATTTCAATTCTGATGTATAAAGATTATTATTAGAATTTTGATTTATGATTTAATTTTATTTCTTTCCAGGTGTCCTAAGGAATCCTATTATGAGCCATCTTATCAATTGATTGGTATCATATCTGCGGATTACAATAAGAGGTATCCATATTGTTGTGATACAACAATAACGATTAAATGAATAAATCAACTCATAATGGGAGAGTCAACAACGGTGACAGGCAACACATTCGGCTGTTCTGAAGAGAAACTTGCATCCATTTTAGTCCATGATATTCACGCGTCGTTGTGCGGTAACGCGTAGTGGGTGAGGCGAATGACGAATGTATGGTATCATCGAGTCAAAGACACCACAAGTATTTAGCACGCATATGGGAAAGAGAACGATCCACCGACATATATCTGTGTGTGTGTGATTATGGAAAAGGGAATTCAAATAGATTATTCCTTTCTTTCTTTTTAAATCTCCATTGTTCGTATGATTTGTTTAACGTAATTCCTCGCGTAGAATTTATTTTGAATGTAATAAACAATATATTTAAAATTTCAAAGCTCTTTGATGACTTTCAATTAAATAAAGATTGATAATATTCTACACAATCCTTCGGACATATTGTATGTACAAAAAAATGTCTTTAATTGTTAAACAATTTACGCAAAATATAATAATATGTATAAATAGCATTCAACAAACAGATATGTATATTGTAATGTACATACATACAAGACCGGACTGTCCTCGACAATGTGAGTAATGAAGAGTTAAGTTCTTTTACCAAGTGGAATATACGTGAAAAATACAGAGCACTAGATGCCAAATTTAGCAACAAAATCTCAAAAGTTATCAAATATATCAAAAGTTAGCAAATATATACTTAAAGATTAATACAGAAGTAATATAGGATAGTGCATTATGTTCAATGATGCTGAAGGTGATATCATGTTAAAGTGACAAGCTTATAGCTTATTCGATCATGTTTGTTTCTTTAATTCATGCTATCGCTAATTATGATAATGCACGTTTTGCACTTTATGTTCATACAGAACAAATGTTGTCTTAATCCTCAAGAAATTATGGAAGAGGAAATATATAAGTAAGGTTTTTTTATTTATTATCATCTTTTGTACCTGGTGATTTCCTAAGCAAGAAAGTAAGATGAAGAGTTACTTTTGTGGGATCTTGTTGCTAATGTACTGGCTGACTACCATTACTGCAAGAGAATATCAAATTATATATGGTACGTTGCAGAACTCACTGGCTAGAGAAAATAAAATTTCACTCTTCAGAGAAACAAATTATTCTAAAAATTTTACAGAGTAGACAATCTCAATGTTTCAATAACAGATTCTTTGATAAGTTTTTAGATGTATATGATTACACTAATATCTATGTTGCCGCGTATAGATAATATCTGATAAATATCTCGAAAACAAATGAAATTTTTCGGATTATATACTCTTCAAATTCTTTCGAATTTTACTCACATAAATATGTATTTCGAATACTGCAAATGGAAGAATCAACTTGTGCGAATAGGTTATCACAACGATGCTCCGTGCGGACAGATATTTTGTGATGATTTATCCGGTCTAATTTATACGGTTAGGTAAGTCAAAACGTTATAATATCATATATCATATATAAGAAAATTTACAAAATATATATATATTCTTATTTATAAAATATCTTCGTTATCGGTGCAACTCTATCCAGCTGGATATAAGATTTCACATCTCGGACAAATTCAAAAAAAAATTAATAATATTTCATCTTTTAGATACATAGTTAAATTATGTTTAAATGATGTTTTTCATATTTAATCTTGTAAATCTCGAGAAAAATTATTACACAATGATTCTGTATTAATTATTTCGATATTCGCTTTAATACAAATGCGACAACAATATGTGATTATAGTCTTTTAAATTATATATTAATGAATGAAAAATATATTGTATATATATTTAAAAAGCATGAAACAATAGATCTTTACATTTAATGTTCAAATTTAATTTGTCAAACTTTTAAATTTGTAAACAATTATAAGAGGAGAATTATTTATAAGATATTAACTAAAAAAAATTTGTTTTATATCATTTTTACATTATATCTCAGAGAAAATATATGGAGAATAACAAAATGTAATAAAAAATATTATCGTATTATTTCATATTTTCAAATTCCTCTTTTTTTTTCTTCTGACTGATATGCTCTAATGTCTAAATAATCAACTAATATTCCCTATGTCGCAATAAGACCCACACAGTTACAATATTCTGGCATAATTTCAATGCTAATGTAAACAGATTTTCTGTAAAATTCTTGTTCATGATCTATTTTTATTCCATTTCTTTCCAGATGCCCTAAATTAACTTGTGATGCAGGTTTTGTACTTGAGGCACACAGACTAATAGGAATGGATAAAACCAAAAATTTTCCTGAATGCTGTCCACGAGCGAGTTGTATGTATGAGTTCTCTTTCGTATAGACCGAGTTAGAAAATTCTCTTAAATCTAAAGGAATAATCCTTTCTTAACGAAGATAGCTTCCACACAATAGTTGATGTAAAATAAACATTCCGCTAGTAATGAAAAATCCGATAGGATTAGTGGAACATATTTTATCCTAAAATATTGTTATAAATAAATATCGTTTCTCTTGGATTCGAAAAGCTCTACTTATTATATTATTCACCCATTGTTGCCATCTTACTTTTTAAATTTCTTGGAGTGAAATCTCCAAAGAGTGAAAATACTGCCACTGTTGAAAACGAGTGAAAATATTTGCATCTTAAGTAAGAATGACAGATTTTCACTTTTTTGGACTTTTACTCCTAAAAATTTAGAGACTAGATAAAAAATGACACTATTTTTCATATAATAACGCGCAATCGAGTTTATCAGATTCTGCGTTTCTCACTATATATCTGCTTTATATTTCCGTTTATATTCCTGCTTTATATTTATACACGAAAGCACAAAAACCATGTCCGTCTTGAGCGGAAATTTCCGTACAGATTTTAAATTTGAAGAAATAATCCTTTCTCAGCGAAGAAAATTTCCAACAGTTGTAAGATTTTACTACTAATAAAAATTCGGTAGAATTCATAGAACGAAACATGTTTTATCCTCACTATTGTGTGTGTGTTATAAATAAATATTATTTTCTTTAATTCATAAAAATACTGTACTTATTTACTTGCCTACTGTTGCCTTAGAACTGGATAAAAAAATGACTATCTCATACGATAACTTGCAACCGAGTTTATCGGATTCTCCCTCTACTCTCACTATTCCTGGTTCACACTCCTGTCGCACAAAAATACTAAAATTATTTCCTTCTTGAACGATCTTTACTTGCTTATATAAATATAGTATCTCCAATCTTGCGCGGTATTAAATGAGTACGAGTAAACGCCACTTTCACCTCAATTCGTTCACTTGATTGATTTTCACTGCTTTACGATCTTTGTTTGCTCACTATTCATTTCTCGGAATCAGCGAAAAACTGCAGTCCTTCGAAGAAAGCGAATAAACGTCTCTTTGGTATGAATTAATCGGAGCATGACTGTGCCGCTCGCATTTTTTATTTGCCCTCTATTCATTGAAGTTTGGAATATAGTTGTCAAAATCAAACAGAAATATTCAACATAAATATATTTAAACTCAATTAAAAAATTCACCCTGAATAAATAAACATCATATCAAATATATCGAATAATGATTATATATTTAATATGATGCCTGTTCATTCAGGATAAATATAAATAATTTTTGCACTGATAAATATATTCATAATAAATTTTTCTGTTTGATATCGACAACTCTAGTTTGGAAAACAATCTGCAAGCAATCCCCAATAAAATTCTGATGCACAATAGTTTGCAAGCACTTTGCAACTGAATATTCTTTTTTTTTCTTTTCAATCTTCAGATCGAATCACTTACAGAGTTCTCATATGCTGGTCGTCATTTCTTTATAACGGCAATTAAACGGCTAAAGAGTGATGAGAGAGTCAATAATTGGCGATAGGCAACACATTCAACCGTATTGAAGAGAAGCTCGCCTTGGACTAGCTATGGTATTTACGTCATTGTGCAGTAAGGCGTGTATTGCGGCAAGGCGAATGATTAATGTTTGGGTTCAATGGCATAAAAAATATGGCACGCGTGTATTAAAACAGAGCGATTTGCCAGCACGTATTCGCGTTTACGAAATAAGGAATCCGGACTGATAGTTTCTCTTTTTCTTTTCAACGTGCCATCTATCTCTCTAGATAATTCCGTGACGCAACTAGCTCTAGCGCAAAGAAACAACGCAGCGACTCTCGTTTGCATTCTGAATGCAATATTAGCTCATCCAACGAGCGACTACGCTGCTTCTCCTTGTTTATGTGCTGACCTCGACAAAATGTTGATATTGTGTCATCGAATACATTTTCACTCACTGAGTGTAACTTAAAACCTGAGGGTCATTTAATTTAAGCAATTAATGTCTTCTTTAGTATTCGCGATTGATATTATTTTATACATGTAAGTGAATTAAATATTCTTATTAAAAAAATCGAAAAGCTTGGTGCAAATATAATATTGCTTTAAAGTATATGATGCACGATATTGAAGAAATATTATGACTTATTTGAAATTAAAAGAGCAGCATTTTTGTTCAGTATAATCGTAAGAACGGGGATATGTATCTATATTCTATTATAAAACGGTCTAGAAAAAGGAGAAAGAAAGAGAGAGAAAAAGAATTAAAAAAATTTAAATTAACAAAAGAGAATTATTAATACGACTTACGATAAACCGGATCCAGCTGTGATGTCGATACTGGGTTGCATCGATACTCCGCTGCTAGTGTTGTTCCCAATTGCGGATAAATTCTCCGCGGGATTTTGCGAACTGTGATTCGTAGTCGTGGATGCTGACTCAACGCTGCTTCTCGTCGCGCTATCAAAGTTTCCTGGCGCGTCGCTATCGGATGATTCGGACGACTCTTGTCGCATTATTCGGCTCGATAGTTTGCTCTCAATGTCCGACGCCAAAACATTGCCGAGTATCCACTCGCCTCCAATAGGTTTCTACAATTTTTATTTTAACATTACTCTTCAATCGCTATGAAGCATATTTTCAGAGAAACGGATTTTATTTTTAATATTAACAGAATTATAATTATAATAAATTATAAGAATTAAATATTATTTTTTATCTTTATATAATTTAAATTTCAGTTTTTCTTCTCACCAAAAAAGATCAGTGTACTAACATAAATATTAAAAATGTTTATATTAATAAATTGAAATACTCACGCGCGCGCGCAATAAAGTAATACTAAGAATCATACTTAAGTAAAATTAAATTAACAGTAGTATACATTCACAAGAACAGACATTCTGAACTATCAAATATAAAAAATAGACTATAAAAAATTATCCCGTCAGTTTACCTTTTTACTCGATTCCTGAGTCGTATTCGTAGACGATGGCGCACTCGCAGGTTTGTGAGATTGTTTTTTAGAATTACCAAACAGATCTGCGTCATCGTTCTCGTCGTCACTGAATAGGCTCGTGGCATTAACGATATTAGATTCCGGTGTGCTCGTGGCGATTTTACCGGGAGCTGTAACGTCTAAAAATTTCTTCGGCAGATCCTCCATATTCGCGGGATAAACATTATTGCTCGCGACAGGTTCCTTCGGGCGTTTTTTAATAACGTTCTTCGACGAGAAGATGTCATCCGAGTCTTCTTCCGAATCGGCATCAGCAAATAGATCGTCGATTGCTGACTTTGGCTTTGTCGCTAAAAAAAATGCAGTTGAATTAAAGAAGATAAATTTTTTGTAAAACGACAATGCAGATGAAAGAATACTTACAAACTATACTAATCGGCGGCGGCACGTCGATACTGGCTGGTATAATATTACTATTTTTGTAAGATTTGATTGGTTTTTCCTTCCACAGATTGGCAGATACTTGATCGTCAAAAAGATCTTTTTTACCGCTAAATAGATTGTCAGAACCGTTGAATACATCTTCATCTTTCTCGGACGCAAACAGATCATCTGAGAAAAGTTAACAGTCAATTAAATTTCGAGAATATTTTGTTTACAATTTATATTTTTGCAATATGAAGGTATTAACTGTATACCTTTAAATCGATTAATCGATGATTCACTGATTTCATCTACTGTCACAGGCTTTTGCGCTTGGCGAACGGTGCCTAATCGTTTGGCTAATTCCTCTGCAAAATTCGGTGCCGTTTCATTTGACTGCAAGCAAGAAAAAAAGAGAATTGTTTTATCTTTAAAATATAAAAATCATCAAATCTTGACACCAAGATCCCTATTCTGTATTCTTAATTCTTTCAGACTCAGTATACATTGTAATGTACATCAAATTTGAAGACATTATCCATTGAAATTATTTAATTCTGTCAACATCATCTAAGATCTGATGTACATAATAATGTATATGTTAGAAAAATAGTTAAAATTTTGAAAAAAAATTAATTGTTTAGTATGAATTATTTATTTAAATATGCATGAACTAAATTTTAAAAAATTATTTTAATATAATCCAATCCATAGTTTCAATAAAATCAGATCTGAAGGGATATCAGTGTCGTTACATTGGCACATACAATGGCTATCGTTAAAAGTTACACAACAGGAATTCGACTATCAAATAATAAAAAGATTTATAAGATTAATTATACCTTCGATACATTATTAGGTGTGGCAGACTCTGAAGCGGAATTTATATTATTTTGAGATGTAATATCCGTTTTATTATTCTCGTAAGATATGTTATTGCTGTGATCATTATAATTATCTGAATCGCTGGAGGACGACGACAACCTCGCTATATTTATATCCGGATTGTGTCGACTGTTAAATACTTTCCGCACATCGGTATCCTCCTTTTCACTTTCCGATTCATCCCTGTCTTCATCCGCTTGTTCAGATTCGCTACTGCTACTCTCTAAACCTATCTTATTCGATGCTATCCATTTATCGGAACCAATAACATACGGCAAGGGCCGATCTTGATATGGATCATTAGGTCCCACAATAACACTGTAAATCAACTGAATTTTAGTACAAAGCAAATATTATAATATGAATAAAAATAAAAACACTAACCTGAATACTACCGCACCTCCTTCATCTTCTTCTTCGCTATCGCTGCAAGCTACATCCATTATTTTGTACTTTTCATCCATTATGCTTAAACCTTGCTTAACGCTCTCGCTTATACTGGCCAAGAGATTCTCCGGCGTGGACTCCTGAGTTTTTGTATTCTGAAAAAAGAATACAAAAATTCATTTCACTCAAATATGAAAAAGTATAGATTTCCCAAAAATATTTATTCAAAAAAGAAATATTGAAATATAAATATAAATTCTCGCTTACTTCCTGCTTCTCATCCAAATTCTCCTTAATTTCTATGTCATCCTCCTGCACTCGGCTCTCGATAAACTGAGTATTGGCCAAAGCCAGAGACGTATTAGTAACATTATCCACTAGTATCCCCGTTTCTTTTAATTGCGTCGTCAACGTGTCCAGAGCAGCTTGAGTCTTGTTAGCCTTAGACACCAGATTCTAAAATTTTACACAATGCAAGACACTGTTGAATATAAACGTCAGCAAAACAAAATAATAAATTATACTTCAGAAAATTGCTGAAGATGTTTAAGAAGTCCAACGTCACCCGCCAGACTCCACTCCCTTCTCTTCTTTCTCATCTCTTCAGTAGTCCATGGATGATCCCATGATTTATCTATACCATCTGACACATCCTGCCATATAAAATAAAATAATTGATTTAAAAATAATACTGCTTACTGTTATTGCAATTACAAATATTTTAAATATTAATATACACCTTATACATACATTTATATTTATACATATTATATGTCATATAAAATCACTATAAAATTCTTCTGTAATGTCAAACTTTTAGAACTTTTGTTTTATATAATAAAATAAATTTATACATCAATTTATAGATTAATATATATATACATGTGTTATGAAATCAGTCACTCACAATATAGTGAATCGGTTAGCACATTAAAAAGACTTTATATAAAGTATTTAAATGCAGTGGAATAATATAATCAATTTTGACAATGAAATAATACATGCTTTCTAATTTCTTTGAGGAAAGTGAAATGAAACTCCAAAGAATAATTCAGTCAATCATGAAAAAAAGTGGTTTAATTCACTCTTCAGAGTGAAATTCACTCTAAAAGTTTTAGAGAGTGTATATTCTAATAAATAATATAGGTATGTATCATTATTGAGTATTTAATCGTTTAAAATATTTATTATACATTTACATTTTTAACTCTGCTAATTTTACATGCAGCAGCTTTTAGTAATAATCTAATATGTAATAAAATGTGACGAATTCGCTATTAAGCATATTGTCAATAAATACACGTATACAGTTTCGAGGAATGAACAGTAATTAATGTTCGCTGATGTTAAATTCAAAGTTGGATTAGAAAAAAACTTTCAACAAGGAAATATTTAACGAAAATCACAACTGTGCGATCGGACTGACAGCGACTATGCAATCTGAATGTAGCTTCAAAAGAAAGTCGTTTATTCGTCGGTTTATTACGTACCATTATTTACCTAAGTGCAAATGTCTCACTCACCATATCGAGCAGCTCGTAACGAACGGAGAACGATGAGGAATTTTCTTCTCGCGATTACATTTAAACGGGTCGACGGACCGTAACCTGACTCCTTATCGTAAAAATGTAACGAGGCGCAAGAGCGAAGAAAAAATATGTAGCAAAATGCGCGCCGAGATACACTCTGTCTGCGAATTATCGGTGTAATGCAGTGTAATCTGTGTATGCGAACATGAGCTGAGCGAGCGCCTCAACTCGGTTTTTCGCAGCTGCAGTTTTTGCACTCAAAAATGAAACAGGTATACGTAGCAACTCACTGCAAATTGCATATTGGAGAGAAAGAGATAAAACAAGAGGGAGATAGAAAAAGTACAGAAAGTTCAGCTACAAAGAACATTCTTCTGTCAAATCGACGCCAGGGACGAACAATTATTTCGAGGATCCCGAGTGCAAATATGGATGTAAACACGAATGTCGAGGAGAGAGAGAGAGAGAGAGAGAGAAAGTAAAAAAAAAGGAAAAGCTAGAATATAAAAATGTCTAATACTAAAAGGACACTTTTAAAAATACAAGCGGCAATTAATATTTAAAAAATTATGTACACATATGAATTTATAATATATAATTATATTTTAACGCATAATATTTTTAATAGCCTTAATATACAAAATTATAAATACTTTTTTAAAAATTATATTACAAAATTATAACACATGTCTAATCATAATCTCATTTTTTCGCAGATTAATTGAATAATGATAAAATTATAAATTTTATTTATAATTACGCGGGAAAAAATGTTATATATATATATATATAT
>NW_017305485.1:2348582-2349159 GCF_001594115.1 Trachymyrmex septentrionalis
ATATATATATATATATAAAATTATAATTATATATATCTAAGACCATCTTAATTTAACCAATCGTAATTGATATCATAAATTAATATTACGAAGCCGTATTAACCTAAAAATTAAAACACTTACTTAAGACGATCTTGTAATAAGAAATGAAACCTAACCAAAGAAAAAGACAAGAGAAACGTCAATTATTCATTAAACCACTACATACCTGCGGAGCGCATGTCATGAGGGATTTTTTTGTGAGACCACAAGGGGAAAGAATTTTGTTCCGCGTTCCGGAACGTTAACGATGTAACCGGAACGAGCGGAAGCGGACCATCGTAAACGGAGCCGCACACGCACTCGTTGTCGGATTGTTTGTCAATATCATCTCCTCTTCCACCTCCACCTCTGGCGCCGCTTATCCTCCCGCGTTTTAAGGTACGTGCCTCATCATTCACTAGGACAATCGTCGATGAGCACGTTCGTTATACTGGCATGACGGACGATCGACGGCATATTCGGTAGTGGAAAACAGTGGAGAGATCATCGCCACCACCACCACCACCTCCTCCTCTACCTCCTCCTCTTGACTCGC
>NW_017305485.1:2349259-2357142 GCF_001594115.1 Trachymyrmex septentrionalis
ATAGTGGAAAACAGTGGAGAGATCATCGCCGCCACCACCACCATCACCTCCTCCTCTACCTCCTCCTCTTGACTCGCCCTTCACGCGACGCGTGTGACGTTTCTTTCCCTTTTCCTCCCCTCCCCCCTCTCTTCTCCCAGTCACCGCTGTCAGCCCCGTCGCTGACGACGCCAGGACGCTGGAATGCGCGGACGCGGTGAATCAGTGGACACTAGCGGTAGGACACGCGTGTAACGGACGATATTGATACGATACGACGCGCGCGCGAGCGCACGTGCGTGCACACGTATACACGCGCGCGACAATGCACCGACGAGCTCCATCCGCCTCGCCGTTAGCAGGATGCGCCGATCCGTGACCTCTCACCGGCGAGACTCCGGGGTTGACGAGTGTAAACGGCTCCAGGACGTCGGTTCGAGCGAGAAACTCTAGAAGAAGTTCCGGGAGAGACTCCTGCGAACGCCTTCGTTGTAACGAACTGGACTCTGCGAGTACGACATCCGTCTTGAAACGAAACGCAGGAAATATCTCGCTCTTTGGTTGAGGAAAATACAAACAAAACATACAAGGAGTGTCACTTGATAGGAGAGTGACGTTGAATCAAGTACAATTTTATTACACTGAAGGGGAATACTGGATTGAACGTGTGGCAGAAAGAATCTCCAGTGTCTATCAACGTGAACGAATTCATTATCTGTGAATACCAAGTGTAAATAATGTGAGTTAACTTCTGGAGTAGACGTGAGAGGTCAATTCTATATTGATAAATAGAGGCAGTAGTGTGTTGGTTGTTTCAGTTGATACCTATTCAAAACACTAATTTAAAACTTTACTTATGTGATGATTATAATTAATTTGATATTAATTTAATACTTAGTTTTTTATCTTCCTCATCACAAATTAAATAGATTGAAGAATAATTTATTTATTAATTGTTTTTTTTTTAAATACCCTAGTTTTATTGAATACCAATTTAAATAGATACAAAATATTGATAGACTCGTGATTCTATAAATAATAATATTTTGCTGAGAGTTTTGTTATATCAAAACATCGCTATTTCATAATATTTTTGAATGTATTTAAATTAACAAGACTGTTTTTTTCCGTTACAGATTCATTGGAAGAAAATGTGTAATGTCAGAGTGATACAATATAGAGACATAGGTGGTCAATACAGAGCGATCATTTATAATAGACTATTATGTATCTCGCTCAGTTGATGTATGGAACGTTGCCTTAGACATTTGTCTAGCGCTTTTATTGCATATCCTTAGTTACGCTCTATTGGAAAATATTCGGTGTTCACAAAACTGCTAAATTTAATGAGGCCGAAGGTGCCTCAAAAGAGGGGAAACTTTCTTTTGAGAAGGTACAGCGTTCTACGATTGACTTCAACAAACAATGAACCATTCGGGAAGCGGAAAACGTCAGGCGAAGGTTTTGGAAGAAAATTATTGGGACTGCAGTGTCTGCACTTATAGGAATACAGCGGAAGCATTTAAGTGCCTCATGTGTGACGTCCGCAAAGGAACCTCTACGCGGAAACCCCGCATAAACCCCCAATTGGTAGCTCAACAGGTCAGTCTAATTATCTTGCAATATATACCTGTGAACAATAATTCACTCCTTCATTCTAGTAAAGCAAGTCCTAAAGATATCTCTCTCTGTTCTACTAAAAGAATCATATATATGTAAGAGTTATGTACATATTGTTTTATGATATTCTTACTTAATATTTGATTCTGGTTGTTTAATATTTGATGGTAAGAAGGATGCTCACGAGTGTTGCGAACATAAGAGGAATTGGCACCTTCAGTATACAGATTATTGTACTAAAATAGAGTAGGCACTTTCAAGACTAGCTTTACTATTATAGATCCAGGGGATAACGAATTGTCCACGAGTTTATATCATTTACTGATTGTATTTTTGTGAATACTGAAAATCTACAATATATTTTATATTATATTATATTATAGATTTTTAGTACTCGCAATAACGGAGAACACAATCAATATAATTTACATATAGAGGAATAAGTCTTTTTTATTTTAAAATATAACTATTCGTTTTCGAATTATTTTTTACGTTATTATTTCGATATTAGAGTTAACATATAATATGATACTATATCATATCCAGGTTGCGCAGCAACAATATGTACCACTTCTGAAACCAGGTAAGAAAGAAGGAAGTGGTGGTGGTAGTACGACCAGCGGCGTCAAGGAAAAGGAACGCAAACTGGACAAGCTGAGGCGCAAAAACAGGCATCCGCCGCGTCTGAAAAATATTGACCGTAGCACCGCGCAATCGAACGAGGTAACGGTCAATAATGTTACCGTCACTATCACGGAGTACAAGCCCAAGGTGAAAAAGGGCTCGGATCAGTCGAGCAATGCGAGCTCCGAGGGCGGGAGCCAGCACGATTCGAATCAGGACTCGAGAAGTCTCGATGTAGGAACCGACGCCTAGTTTAATGCTAATGTTACATATGTGTGTATGAATTATTCTAATTAATATATTATATGTATATGTCAACCTTTATGGTCAACTGTACATCCTCTAGACAAAAGCGATCATTGTTGACAGTCGCTTTTCTCTCGTTTATGCGTCCATGCGTCGCAAATTGTATGACGAATCTAACGAGGTCAGGCATTTTGTACAAGATTGGTAAAAAATGTTTTAAATGTGTTAAACAGTTTAAAACATGCTTAATTGAGGTTTTTAATATGTTTTAAATGTTTTTTTTATAGTACTGTTTATAATATATTTAAAGCATTAAAAACATAGAAGAAGCGCATGTTCTATACTTAAAAAAAAAAAAAACATTAAGTCTTTACCAATCCTGATTTTGTGCCGTCAGCAGATATTATTGACTGAGCATGATTCGTATATCATTCGAGGGAAGAAGAATGGGAATATATGTACATTGTATATCACTGTTTTACTCGTTGCACAAAATGTTGAATAATTTGAATCGCTTCTCTAAACATTTTGTGCGAAAAAAAAATGTACTTAAAAGACCGCTTACATTACAGACGTCATTTTTTTATTCTGTAATATTTATTGAATCTGTTTGAAATGTCTATCGGCATGACATATTCCGTGCTACATTTAAATATAAAAAAAAAATAAAAAGAAGGAAATTGTAAATATCAGTGAAAGATGGAATTTTATGAAATATTGTTAATATAATTATATCTTCAATTTTTATTGAATTTACGAGACCACTGCCAGAAAGCGCGTCGTAAATCGTAATGCGGTTCGGAATTTATTAACAAGACTAATCAGTATGACTGGCACTGGTATATATGTACATCTTATTCCATTCTAGTTCGTCATTGAATTGAGATGAATTTTCTTGAAATACAAAATACTTAAATAATGAAAGTTATATTTTACTGATCTCCATGATTCGCTAATTTATTCTGTACTTTTATTAAAGCACAATTCATCAATTCATAATTAGGTCAAAAAACGTTTAATCACAATTGTATGTACAGATCGAACATGAATTTTCAAATATGTAATACATGTACTTCACGTATTGAATATTCATACAACGCTCTCTGATAAAAAAAGGAAGATAAAATTTCATTTTTAACAAATAAACGAATTAAAATTATAGAACAAAATGACGTAACACTTTGTTTCAAAACGCAAATACACACGAAAATAATCGTTGAACTTCATTAGTTTTACCATATTTGTAACTGCCCAACAAAATTTCATAACAGCGAACACTTGTTGTATTTATTCAAAATTAAATCGTAGCTGCAAGGACCACAACAGTTCCTTAAGTAAACGGGTAAAGTGAAAAAGAAAGGATTTCTAACACAGCAACATTGTTAATATTATGCCCAATAATTATACACTATCGAGATAATTGTAATACAATTCTGCATTAAAAATGAAAGTAAATATAAGAATCTATCAGTATATATAATCAGAGTAATTAAGAGAATTAATAGATAAATCGAGGATTGTATATTCGAGAAACGAATAATATCGCCAAATATTTGGTAATATTAACTTGTAAAAATAATCCTCACGACTGCCCCTCTCCCTTAGACTTGCTTTTTCGATAGCATTGATATCTTGAATTCTTAATCAAACGAATCGTTACATAAGACCGTGTAGCTTTTACAAACAGATTTTTAATCGACAGATAATTAAATCACCACTTTTACAGAAATAGTCGCACGCAAATGATATTTTTACAACTTTGTGAAACCGTATAAGTTATACAAATCCTTTCTGTCATACATGTCCTTTTGTCTTACATGTGTAACCTGCTTATTTTTACATAGCATAAATCTATCTGCATTTTAATAGAATACAAAGATTTCGAATGGACAGCGTGTTTTCGACTCTGTACTAAATTTTTGAATTTTTTTAAATTAACATTTCTAAGTGCAATATGTAATCTCTTATTCACTCGTGGCGCGCGAGAGATTAATTACTGTTGGCTATTACAAATTTATAGCATGCGAATCAGGGGAACCCGCTTTTAAAAACATTTTTTTTTTAATGAAACGATGTCTTCAAAACGTTATATTAATTGTTCGTATCATATAATGTGAAAATTCGGTAAATACTTAAATAAAATACCGTACTGTTATTTTCAATAAAAAAAATTACATATAAGATTCTTGAAAAATAAATGGGATTAAAATTAAACTGTTAACAGGGAAACAATAAATCATGTTTTAAGAAACAAAAACAAAAGGAGTTTTAATAAACCTACCAAATATGTATATAGATACATTTATTCTCTTATCGAACAGTTTTTATGTTAATACTACAGATTAATTATCTGTATAAAAAAAAAACGCGTAACAAAAGTCGTTTATTTACAATTTCTATGTAACTTTATTCGTTTAAATGTTTTAAAGTATAATTAAGATTTTATAATCAATTTTGATACTAATATGTATCCTTTTATTTTTTTATCTCTTTTTTATTTCTTTTTTGCTTGACGATTCCTGATTTTCAATTTCCATATGTTCCATATCTTCGGTGACGTCCATCGTCTCTTCTTGCCGAGATTCTGCCAAAGTTTTCGATGCAACGCGTTTTACAAATCTCTCTCGCACTATTAATCAGAGTAAAAAAGTTAACACAATGACACTTAATCTATATTAAAAATTACTTATACATACCTGTAAGTATCTCCATAAGATCCAACACTTTAAAATTATGTTCTTTATTATCTCCGCCAACAGTGAATACAAATCCATTATCTGGATTCGCTGCAAGGCACTGTATAGCGCCCAAATTACTCGTCTGTTCCCATATAAGAGTAGGAGATTCTTGGTCTATATCCCATACTTTTATTACACCATCGTTCGAACAAGAGACAAACAGACCTCGGCATGATGTACTAAGAGAAAGACCTGGAAAAAAAAATAAAAAATGAAATTTATGAGGTATAATATAAAACAAGTTAGATAAGAGATTTATTTACCTGTGACTTCTCTTTCATGGGCCTTAAATTGCCATAATGGTTTGTGTTTTCGTACATCAAAGTATTCTATATAACCATTATCTGTGCTAACCTGCAAAGAAATTCAATTACAAATATAGCGAAAAACATAAAATTAATTTCAGATGCATGTAAGACGTACAATGCAATAATTTGGATCATGATGATTCCATAAGACCCTTTCCACTTCTCCCAATGCCTCCCATTGTATAATGGGTACTTCGTTCATGCAATCGTACAGTTTTATTAATCTGAAAAAAATATTAAAGTAGATATCTATGTAATACAAATGTTCATCAATAGGATAATCTACGTACCCATCAGCGCATCCTATCAATAGCTGATGAGTTTCTTGTGGGTGCCATTTTAGCGTTTGCACTTTTTCGTTGAACGGACCTAGTTTATTGACAGGTTTGCCATTTTCCAAGTCCCACAATAAGACTGTCTGATCGGCCGAACCACTAGCAAGAACATGTCTGTAAAATATAGTAATAACAAAATTAGCTATTATATTGATTATATTTTTTTGTGAAATTGATAACTGACGTATAATTATGATTCCACGACACATCTAGAACTGCATCTCTATGACCAATGCGTTTTTGTTTCTTCATTTTATTTGGTTTACGACCTAATTTATAGGCTGGTTCTAAGCAGTCTATCAAGTCCAAATCCCATACTTCAATTATGGGAGTCATATTACCAATAGCACATAGGTTGCCTAAAAGCGTAAATATAAATCTTTAATTATACCTTTTATTACATAAATAATATAATTTATATTTCTTGTAAGAATTTCTAATGTAATTAAAGTATTACTCACTTGGTTTTGGAGTGGTAGGATCATAGTTAAGCCATTCTATGCATAATGGAAATGAAGGTAGTAATATATCATGATGACAATAAAAGGATCCTTCCCTTTCGTTATATACTACAATTATACATATAAAAAGATTGTCAGAAATCAAAGATCTATACATACAATTAATGACTAATATAATACGTAAAATTATTTAGCATTAAGAATGAACTTCAAATATTTAATCAAACTAAATATGCTGTACAAACCAAATACTTCCAAGATGCTAGCATCTCCCTCAACATGTCCAAACAACACTAAATTATCATCAGCTTTGATAATATCATCCTCCTTATCTGAGTCTTCTTCATCGTTTGTTATAAGAGGATCTTTGCCATTTGCATCAAAAGTGGCTAAATTACTAATATGGCAATACATATTGCCAGCTAAAACAAAAATAAAAAATCAAATATATTTTTATTATATTCTGAATATTAAACAATTTTTCTCTTACATTCATTATCATAGGCTTTAAAGTTATATTCATCAATGCCAGCAGTCGAAGATTCTCCTTTCTTCTCTCTATTAGATTGTGTTTTGGATCCCTCTTCTTCAGAATCATCATCATTATTGTCATTGCTATAAAAAAGTCTTACAATTAATTCTTTAATATTTATTGTATGTCCTATTTTTGTGAGAAAACTATAGATGCACAATTAAGAGTTATAGTTTCAACACTCTCTAAAGTCTCTAATAATCATCAAAATTATCAGAATATATTTTTTAGCAAGAGATAATCTGAAGTTGATTACAAACGCAAGATTCAAATTTAAGAATCGAATGAAGAAAAGAATTCTCGATAGAGAAGATAGGATATCAAAGATGTTATGAAAGAGATGAGACAAAGTTCTAAAAAGCAAATTGTGCATTATTTTAATAATTAACATTATTTTACGTACTTCAAAGTGGTTTGCGTCTCTTTTATAATCTTCTCGAGCTCATCGGGCCTTAATTCAACCTACAAATCGCAGAAAATATATGTTTTTGACAAATTACATAACCTATACATAACATTAAAATGCCAACTTTTTCCGGAACAGCCGCGGCGATGCCTTTTTTCACCCATGTAGTACAAGATATCACATTTGCTTCCATCTTTATTAGAAAGTTATCGATATTATTCAATAATAAAATAAAATTTTCACAAAGTTTTTGCGACCACTGGATTGTCCATGTTAAGTTTTCAGCCCACACGTGTTTTTTTTAGCAGTAGTGCCAATCCCGATCACTTATAATCATATATTCCCTATATTTCCTTTTTTTTTTTTCAATAAAGAGTTGCTTCAAATAAATATTTTTTTTTATTCATAAAATTATGCTAATAAATACGATTTATTGAACATAAAATATAGCATGATATATGTAACAATTATATTTCTTTAAAAATAAAATGTACAAATCAAATTGGTATAAAAACCCGTTTATACAAAACATAAAAATGGACCCATTCTTTTTAATTGAACTACTCGCATCGTTTTCACTTTTTTTTTCGTAAAGAGAAAAAGATAAACTGTGCAAGAAATTCAGTTGAAAAGA